>NW_003302553.1:18477291-18530510 GCF_000004255.2 Arabidopsis lyrata subsp. lyrata
AAAAAAGAAAAAAAGAAAAAAAAAAGGATACGGCCCCAATTATGTTTCCCAGAGGCAGTCAGCCAGCGATTAAATCATATTTTTGGAGCCTAAAAAAGGGCAAAATCCATAAATTATTCAAAAAATGGCAAAATCCATAAATGCCATTATAAAAAAGGGCAAAATCCGTAATTAATTCTTTTATTATTTCTATTATTTTAATTGTCCCTTTTAATTAAAAAAAAATCAGCCACACATCTATACTAGTATTTTTGCAACACTTTGGTGACGGGTGGGTAAAAATGCTTCCGGATATGTCGGATACCCGACCCGTTTTAAAAATTCCTTTACAAAAAAACACTTGGATCGGGTTAAATAAAACCCATATATTGCACCGGATATTCCATATTTAATAATTTAGATATTTAGAAGATTTGATTAAGATTTAGAATTATGATTCTCCTATCATCTTTGTTTGATTTGTTTTTAACTGTTTTGAATCATCATATAATACACAAAGTAATAAAAAAAATCAAATTTTTTTCTGCATATATTGTTATTCGAAATTTTAGAAACGGACATATATTATCCAATTGACGAAAATATGTGTTCAACGTTCTACATCGATTAAAATATTTAGACAATAATTCAGAATCATATCATAAATAAGATCAACATTAATTAAATAAATGAGTTTTTTGGCCGGACGGGTTTGGCGGGACGGGTTTTTGAATCAACAATAATAAAAAGATTAAATATCACTAATCCGCCGCTTCAATACAGATTAAATCCTTAATTTTTTTAATACCACCAATATTAGACATATCAAATCAGTCTCATTTAGAAAATATTGTATAAAATCAAAAATTGTCCCGTGGTATAACGTTACTTAATAACAATTGTAAACTATAAAATATAAATGTCTTTGAAAATGATACAATTTACAAACTTTTAACTATAATAAATAATCGTTAAATTTTTAATATCTACTAATATTAGAAAACAAATTACGGAACGGGTTAAGAAATTACAGGACGGGCTATATGGTGGACGTGTTTGAATCAATATTTATAAAATTTTAAAATATCATTAACATGTCGCTTTAATACAGATTCAATCCTTAGTTTATTAAAATATAAATGTCTTAGAGAATGATACAATTTATAACCTTTATATATAATAGAAAATCATTAAATTTTAAAATCACTACTTTAAAAAAACAAATAACGGGACGGGTTAAGAAATTATGGAACATGTTATATATATTTTGGAACGGATTTATATGGCGAACGGGTTTGAATCAATAATTATAAAATTTTAAAATATCATTAACATGCCGCTTTAATACGAGTTAAATCCTCAGTTTATTATTGTTCTGTGAACTCGTGATATACCGTTACTTGATAATAATTATAAACTATAAAACATAAATATTTTATAAGGAGATACAATTTATAAAATTTTATATATACTAACTTTAAAAAATAAATCATCCCGCGGTGTACCGCGTGTTAAAATCTAGTGGCCAATATAAATTGAACGAGGTCATTGTTGTTAACTGTTCCGTTAATGAAATTTTTCGTTCCGTTAAATGTTGTAGCCCACGAACATAGAAACTACTTTGGGGTATTATGTTGTTAATGTTGTCACCTTGAGGTATTAAAGTGAAAATGCAAAACCCTTAAGGTTTAAACTGGGAGTTGGTGTCACATTGAGGGTTTTTCTTGGGATTTTCCCTTTAAAGAAGTATCCTGTAAATACTTCACATATCTTACAAAGCTAGATTTCAAATCATTAAAAGCACATGCTTAACCTCTACACATACAGGAAGCACTGTACATCATCTTAGGAACTGGGAGAAGACAATAGTCTCTTAGTGCTTTTAGCAGATTTAGCTTGATTTAGTTGTCCCTTTGAACCTACGTCATGGGATCTCCAATCTTAGTAGGTGGGGTTACCATCAAACCTCCTCTTAGGTGGTAGGCTTTAAACCCATTCCTCTTGATGATCTCGCAACTTGATCTCGTGTCAAACCTTTTGTAAATGGATCCGCTAGGTTGTCTGCTGACCTGATGTAATCAATCGTGATTACTCTAGTTGAGATAAGTTGTCTAATGGTTTTATGTCGTCGTCTTATGTGACGAGATTTACCATTATATAGGGTACTTCGTGCCCTGCCTATAGACGATTGGCTATCACAGTGTACACGTATTGCAGGCACATGTTTCCCCCACATTGGGATATCTTCCAAGAAATTACGGAGCCATTCGGCTTCCGCTGCAGCTGTATCCAACGCAATGAATTCAGATTCCATAGTTGATTTGGCCGCCACAGTTTGTTTACAAGATTTCCAAGACACTGATGCACCTCCAAGTGTAAAGATGTATCCACTTGTGGATTTTGAGTTCTTGGAGTCTGCGATCCAATTGGCATCACTGTAACCTTCTAAAATTGCGGGTTCTTTACCATAGTGCAAGCCATGATCTTTGGTATAACGTAGATAGTTCAAAACTCTAGTTATAGCCTTCCAATGCTTATGTCCTGGATTACTTGTGTAGCGACTAAGTACATTTACAGAGTGCGCTAAATCCGGTCTTGTACTGTTTGTCAAGTACATTAAACTGCCAATTACTCTTGCATATTCCACCTGTTGCACAGGTTCACCTGAATTTTTGGTCAAGTGAATTTGAGGATCTACTGGAGTTTTTTCAGTCCCATTTGAGTAATGCTTGAAACGATCAAGTATCTTCTCAGGATAGTGGGTTTGAGACAAGATAAGGCCCTCATCAGTTCTGATGATTTTTATACCCAAAATGACATCTGGTAGACCCAAGTCTTTCATGTCAAAATATCTTTTGAGCATGCTTTTCATTTGATTTATGATGTCTTTTGATGTGCGTGTAATTTCACTTCAGAACTTTTACCTGAAAGACTAATGCAATGAAATAAGAAAGCAAATAAATGAAAGCTAAATGAACTAATGAAAGCTAAGATGATAATCGGTTTTAAACTAATATGACTAAGGCGTTGGGCGTTCTAGGGTTTCTCCGGGGAACATGGTTCTCGAATAACTAGGGTTTAGATCTCTAGGATTTTTATGTTTTCGTTCTAGTTCATAACTACGAAAGGCGAATGAACGAGTTATCCTATGTTATAGAATAAGCCGGCAAATGTCCCTATACTCCGTTACTCAACTGACGCAGGCAACAACGCATAGATCGACGCATTAGGTTTGGATTCGCTAAGTACTCTAAGTCATGTTACTCAACTTACGCAGGCAACAACACGAAGGATTGGTAACACTATGTCCGAGATTAGGTTTACCCGATTAGAGCTCCTAACCTCTTGGATCAGCGTTTGGTGATCAATCGAAACACATGCATTAAGTAAAAGATGTCCCAAAAGAATCTAAGTATGAACGAAATTATAGATCTATAAACCTAATATGATTTGAACCATGAATCCCCTTTGAATCACCCCATAAAACCCAACAAAGAAAACTACTCGCTCATGATGCTAAGAAACGACATGGAGATGAAGTAGAAAAGAATAATAAACGAATATGAATAAACAAAGGGGGTTCAAAGGAAACTTCTCTAGTGTCACAAAAGATAACTTGTCTCCCCAAAAGTCTTGAAAGAAAGGGAAGAAGAAAGAGTAGAAGAGAAAACAATGAAGAACAAAGAGGAGAGCTTAAAAGGACGACTTCTTCGGGATACAGGAGCTTCGACGAGGTGGAGCTTGAAGAGCTGAGAGTCTCGTCGATGGAGGCTGCGAGATCTAGGTTTAGGAGGCGGTGAGGAAGCTGTGTCAAGAGGCCATAGGGTTTCTTCAACTTGTCTCGGTATTTATAGGCTTTGATTAGGTCATGGGGCAAAACCGTCATTTCTCACGAATTAGGTTAAATGAGGCACGGGTTTCTGGACAGGTCACGACGTGTGATGACCGGGGTGGAGTGTGAGAAGCATCTTGGGAATGGGCACTCATGACCGGGGGCGTCAGAAGGCGTCGGACCGGTCACAAGCCTATCTGGCCGGTCCGGGACATGTCTTCACTCTACAGGGCATAACTTCCGATTGGCTCGTTGAAAAGCTCCGATTCCACTTCGAGGTAAGACTAGACTCTTCTATCTTTCTATATCCACCGATATATCTTGATTTGGAAATTGGAAAGATCTCGAATGGATGCCATACTTCTGAGGCACAGAAACTGTCTTGAAACGGGATTTGATCGTCTTTTACTCCTTTTTGCTTGAAAACACATTATTGATCCTTGAAGCATAAATACTTGAAAACATCCTTGAAATCTCCAATATCTTCTGTTTTCTCCAGGGAAAACCTAAATAAAACATAGTAAAGGTGGGCTAAAATACGATGTTATCAACTCCCCCAGACTTAGACTTTGCTTGTCCTCAAGCAAACAAGAAAGCTAGGCCGGCGGAGAGGTTTGAAAAACCTTGGGAATTCTCGTAGTATCAGATACCATGTCCTAAAAGATATCATGCGGACGCATAAAGACAGAAACAACACGTTAGAACATTCTCACTATTGACTCAAAACTTTCACCATCCTTATCCTTCCATCTCGGACCTACAAGAGAACTCTGAAATCACGTTAGTCAACTCTCTACATTCATTAATAAGTGGCGTGAGCCTTTCTCACTAGAAGGTGTCATTCGGGGTAGACGGCGCTTGGTAAGAAAGGGGTTTTTTTGGTGTTTAGGTGGTGGAGTTAAAGTGTTTAGGGTTACCGTAAGTCTCGAGAATGCAGGATATGTTGCAAAACCGCAAGAGAGAACGGATCTGTTGAGGTCCACAGTTTCCAACCACTTCTTTGTGTATACACCTCATCTCCTTACTTCTTTCGTCTTTTCGATTCCCCCATACTTAGGCTTTTCTGTAGGGATCTCTGTGAATGATTCCATCTCTCATCTAGGTGATCCATGTCTTTCCTTGGGATTTCTCTGTACTTATAAGACTTCTTATTTGTAACCGCTTCCTTTTCTTTCCTTTCGTTACTTCCGAACTGCTAGACCAACAAACTGCAGACACAACCGAGCCCGAATACGGAAGCAATGCCAAATGGATCGGAGCCATCCGAAGTTACATAACCGATGGAGAAGTCCCTACTGAAAATTGGGCAGCTCGGAAGCTTAAGGCAAAAGCGGCTCGGTATACTCTGATCGACGGAGAGCTCTTTAAGTTGCGGTTCTCCGGACCTCTGCTGATCTGTGTCGAAGGAAACGAAGCTTGGAGAGTCATGGAAGAAGTACACGGCGGATCTTGTGGAAATCACTCTGGCGGGAGAGCCCTAGCCATAAAGGTCAAAGACTGCGAGAAGTTTTTTCAACGATGCGACAAATGCCAGAGACAAGCACCAACTATTCATCAACCCGCCGAGGTCCTCTCTTCCATCACCTCGCCTTACCCTTTCATGCGCTGATCCATGGACATTATCGGACCTCTACACAACTCCAAGCAGATGAAGCTCGTCCTCGTACTAACAGACTACTTCTCCAAATGGATCGAAGCGGACTCCTATGCCTGCATCAAAGACGCACAGGTCGAGAACTTCGTCTGGAAGAACATCATATGCCGCCACGGGATACCTTACGAGATCGTTACAGACAATGGATCGCAGCTCATTTCGGCTTGGTTCGAAGGATTCTGCGAGAAATGGGGAATTCGCCTCAGCAAATCTACACCTCGGTATCCTCAAGGAAACAGACAGGCGGAAGCAGCAAACAAGACGATTCTCGACGGAATAAAGAAACGCCTCGACGCGAAGAAAGGCCGCTGGGCCGACGAATTGGAAGGAGTACTATGGTCGCACAAAACCATGTCGCGGCGAGCCACGGGAGAAACACCATTCGCCCTTGTCTACGGCACGGAGTGTGTGATCCCCACCGAAGCCGAAATCTCGGGAATAAGAAGACGTTTGCTCCCCGAGCAAGAAAATTCCAACACTCAGATGATGCTGGACGAACTGGACTTGATCGACGAAAGAAGAGATTCGGCTTTGGTCCGTATGCAGAACTACCAGAATACAATTCTCATGTTAAGCATCGCCGCTTCCACGAAGGAGATCTCGTACTACGCAAAGTCTTCCAGAATACTGCCAAACAGAACGCGGGGAAGCTCGGCGCAAATTGGGGAGGACCTTACACGATCGCAAAGGTCATTCGTACCGGCGTCTATGAACTCATCAACATGAACGGCAAAGCGGTACGTAGATCCTGGAATGCTATGCATCTAAGGAAATATTACTGCTAAAAACCTAAGGTACGCATGTACTTGAACTACCGGGTGGCTTGATCCCTGAAAAGGGTACGTAGGCAGCTTGTCCTCGGACGAGTTCAGCTACCCCCTAATTAAAAAAGGGGGGAGTGGGTCCGTATATACATACTCCCACTTAAATTTCTTACAAATTTTTATCTTTATCTTTAGCCTATATCTGCTCCGAAATCCATCTCGGAGACTTCTCACTATCATCTTATCAACTTATCAAGTTGACAGTTCGTCCGGACGATGGCCACGCCCACGAACAAATAGCTCATTTCACCGCCTCGGTTACAGCGCGCTATATAAGCATCCAACACAATTCGGTCGGAGATATCTTGCCATAAAGAAATTGTCTTCTGAAACCCCAGTTAAACTCGACACTGGTGCCCCAGTTCGCTTCTAAGCACTGGTTATCGACTATATCAGATCGGGTCGCAACCGAGGAGGATTATAGTCTTACTAATGAAAACCCAGTTACCTTAACACTAGTACGCTATTTCACTTTCACGGTTCGGAAGTTAAAATAATCCTGAAAACTAACTTCTTAACCAAAATTCATTTTACCGAAACCCTATTACCTCAGCATTGGTGCGTAAATCGCTTTCTCGGTTCGGAAGTTAAAACAGTTCGGAAAAACTAACTTCTCGACGAACAAGTCGGGTTTATGAAAACATCTCAAGATAAACAAAGCAATTTGATATGTCTATATTTTACTTGTTTTGAGCATTCATTTGTCATCACTTTAGCATCATTTCATCACTGTTTCATACAGTTCTTCATCATTTGTCATCACATTGCATGTTTAGGATAGAGTTGCATGCATGTTGCATATTTGAGTTGTTTTCAGGTGATTTGGAGCTGTTGGTGGGCAAATTGGAAGAAGCGGACCAGAACCAATCATTATACTCTACCACGAGGTCGAGTACCATCATCTTGGCCCTCCAAAAGCACTCGACCACAACTCTGCAGCTGATACTCGACCAACCACTCGACCACATCTTCTCATCACCAAGTGGATTGCACGGTCGAGCATCACCAGCAAATTCTGCTCAGATCACTCGACCACATCTTCTCATCACCAAGTGAACTGCGCGGTCGAGCATCACCAGCAGACTCTTCAGATCACCACTCGTCCACAACTTCAACAGAACAACTCGACTGACCACTCGACCTCGTGGTCGAGCACCCTCTTCTTCAGCCACTCGACCAGATGCTCGATCTCCACTCCCAGCAACCAATCGACCACATAACTCGACCGAAGTGCTCGATTACATCATGACCAGAGCAAGAAACCGTAAAGGCGCCAGCTTTACTCGACCTCTCTACTCGATTTCATGAAGCCGAGTGTCTCTCGTCAATGGTGATTGAGTCTGGGACTAGCTTTGCTTGAGGATCTCTGTTGCGGTAGCACTTTGATTTGGTTATTGAACTTTTTGTCTAGGGATAGTTTGTTGAGCATGTTAACCACCTGTTAGATTAAGGAGACTTCACTACTCGATTACCCCATCCTCAGGAATTTCTCTTCCAATTGATTTCTTTGTTTACATCGCTTTTGATTGCTTGATCTTGTTACTTGTTGCTTAGTTTTATCATTTCTAGCCTGTTTCATTTGAAGTACTCGACCACACCCAGTAGTTTGGTAGCAAACTGTGCAGTCGAGTACCCAGTTTATAGTTTCTGTTAAGTTACTCGACCTGATACTCGACCACACCCAGTGCTTGGCTTCAAGCTGTGTTGGTCGAATATATTGCCTGTTATTGTTAGAATTTCTGTTTCTGCATGATCACTAGAACTGTTAACAACATCAAACCTGTTATTGCTTGGCTTGACTCTGTGATATCTGATTGCATCTTGATTGCTAGCATCACACCCATTTGGATTGACACCTTAAATACTACAATGACATGATAGTACTTTAAGGATAATTGATCTTAGTTAAAATCTTACTATCAATTTGGCGCCGTTGCCATTTGGGTGTTTGTTTGTTACATTTGAGATTTCAGACTTGCTTAGATCAAGTTTTATTTCAATTTTCACTTAGGATACTAACTTTGTGTTTTTCTTGTTGTCTTCTTGATCCAGGTACAACCCTGCTGTATGCAAACTCGATCAAAAGGCAACCTGAACCTCCTTTTCAACGATAACATTGACCGTATTGACAGAGAACTAATGGAAAGGAGAGACACTACAGACCTTGAACACAACCATCCTTTCAGAATGGCTGATGAACAAGATGTCAACAATCTCCCTGCAAACATTGGTGCTGGAGATGCACCAAGAAACCACCATCAGAGGCAAGGGATTGTGCCTCCTGCTGTTCAAAACAACAACTTCGAGATTAAAAGTGGTCTCATCTCGATGATTCAGGGAAACAAGTTCCATGGTCTGCCTATGGAAGACCCACTCGACCACTTAGACGAATTTGATAGGCTCTGCAGCCTAACAAAAATCAACGGAGTCAGTGAAGATGGATTCAAGCTCCGGTTGTTTCCCTTCTCACTGGGAGACATAGCACACCAATGGGAAAAGACGTTGCCTGCTGGCTCCATCACATCTTGGGACGATTGCAAGAAGGCCTTCTTAACAAAGTTCTTCTCAAATTCAAGAACTGCAAGGCTTAGGAATGAAATCTCCAGTTTTACCCAAAAGCAGTCTGAATCCATTTGTGAAGCCTGGGAGAGATTCAAAGGCTATACTATACAGTGTCCACACCATGGTTTCAAGAAGGCTTCTCTACTAAGCACACTCTACAGGGGAGTTTTGCCCAAGATCAGAATGTTGCTGGACACTGCTTCTAATGGGAATTTCTTGAATAAGGATGTTGAAGAAGGCTGGGAATTAATTGAGAACTTAGCTCAATCCGATGGTAATTATAACGAGGATTTTGATCGCTCCAACAGAGGTATTGGAGATTCGGATGCAAAGCATAGTAAAGAGATGAAAGCTCTTAATGAGAAACTGGATAGGCTTCTCCTTGGCCAGCAGAAGCATGTGCACTTTTTACTTGATGACGACCAGTATCAAGTCCAAGATGGGGAGGGGAACCAGTTAGAAGAGGTCAGCTACATCAACAATCAAGGTGGCTACAAAGGGTATAACAACTTCAAGACTAACAACCCCAACCTTTCTTACCGTAGCACCAATGTTGCTAATCCATAGGATCAAGTGTATCCTCCACAACAACAACAGGGTCAGAATAAACCTTTTGTTCCCTACAACCAAGGTTTTGCTCTCAAGCAACAATTTCAGGGGAAATACCAGCAGCAACCACCACCTGGGTTTGCACCTCAGCAACACCAAGGTTCTGCTGCTCCTGATTCTGACATGAAGCAAATGCTACAACAGCTTCTCCAAGGACAAGCATCTGGCTCCATGGAGATTGCTAAGAAGATATCTGAATTACACAATAAGCTGGACTGTAGCTACAATGACTTAAATGTCAAAGTGGAGGCACTGAATTCCAAAGTCCGATACTTGGAAGGACAATCTGCATCTACATCTGCTCCAAAACCTACTGGCCAACTTCCAGGCAAAGCAATTCAGAATCCAAAGGAGTATGCCACTGCTCATGCTATCACTATCTGCCATGATCGAGAGCTGCCAACTCGACATGCCACTACCTCAATCACTAAGGACAGTGAAGTTCAAGATTCAGCTGAAAAGGCAACAGAGGAGCCTATACTCGATCCATCTACTCGATCACCTACTGCAGCATCTCAATATCTTGAAAAACTAATTGCTGCAATGACCAAGGATACAGTCTTTGTGCCACCTCCCAAGAAATTGGGAGATCTTGGTTCGTTTACCTTACCTTGCTCTATAGGTCCTTTGCCCTTCAGTAACTGCCTATGTGATCTCGGTGGTTTTATAAGTCTCATGTCTCTCTCTGTGGCCAAGAGACTAGGTTTCAGCGAGTACAAATCTTTCAACAACTCCTTGATCCTGGCTGATGGGTCTGTTCGACTACCTCATGGGATATTAGAAGATTTGCCTATTAAGATTGGAAATGTTGAAATCCCCACGGACTTCCTGGTGCTCAAAATGGATGAAGATCCAGTAAATCCTTTAATCTTAGGGAGGCCCTTCTTAGCTACAGCCGGAGCAGTCATAGATGTCAAGAAGGAGAAGATTGATCTTAATCTTGGAAAAGATTTCAGGATGGAGTTTGACATTAATGATGCTATGAAGAAACCTACTCGACATACCCCTAAATCAATCACTGAGGACAGTGAGGTTCAAGAAGGGGAGGCTTCTACTCAGATTGAAATCTCTGTTATTAAGCTCGACTATTCACTCGACCTCGCCATCAAACTCAATGTGCCTTGGAAGAGAAAGCTGCTATAATTGAGAGAATGGTAAAACGATTCAAGTCAACTCCATCACCTTCACTTGCTCTTCCATGGAAGTTCAGGAAAACTTGGAAAGACAACTATGGATCTCTTGCAGAGAAACAACTTGACGAGATGGAAGCAGTGATGCCATTAATAGAAGTTCTCAAGTTGATTCCGGACCCTCACAGAGATGTGAGGAACTTGATACTGGAAAGGCTCAACATGTATCAAGATTCAGGTGATGAACATGATGCCGATCCGATTCAAGCCCCTGATGAGAGGATTATTCAAAAAAAGTTGGAAGATCCTGGATCCTTCACTCTGCCATGTTCCATCAGGCAATCGACTTTCAGCAATTGTCTATGTGATCTAGGAGCCTCAGTCAGTCTAATGCCACTCTCTGTGGCACGGAAGTTGGAATTTGTCCAATATAGGCTTTGCGACATCACCTTGATTCTTGCTGATAGGACTACAATGAGACCTTTTAGCCTGCTGGAGGATGTGCCAGTAATGATTAATGGAGTAGAGGTGCCTACTGATTTTGTTGTGCTTGACATGGATGAAGAATCTAAGGATCCTCTGATCTTAGGAAGATCTTTCTTGGCTTCAGTGGGGGCAGTAATAGATGTCAGATATGGTAATATTGATCTCAACCTTGGGAGGTATGTCAAGTTGCAGTTTGACATCAACAAAACTCCAACAAGGTCAACAACAGAAGGAAAAGGCTTAGAGATTCAGAGAGCGGTTCCAGGAGAAGGATTTGAAGCTGTAAGAGTGAAGGAACCAATTCTAGTCCAGACTCAACCTTCAAACTCAATCGCTCGATCGAGTATACCTTCAACGTTTGATCGGAGAGAGCTCAAAAAGAAATCCGATCTCCAAGAAAGAACCGTTCAGAAGCTGACCCACACTGTTGAAAAGCTTAATGACACATTAAGTCATATTCAAAGAGGAGCTCAATCTCAGACCAACACTGACACTACTTCAAGAGGGAAAGTCACTTCAGGATGGTCGGAAGAAAAAGTCTATCCACCAGAAGAGGAAGGAGCTTACTTTGAGGAAAGGGGAATTGAGTACTCAGTTGTACAACTATCAAGGGAGAATGCTGAGTATAACGATGAGATCAGTGAAGAAGAGGACTTCTCAAGTTCTCTCTGTCACATATTTTCAGCCTAATAAGTGTGAGGAGTCAAGCTTAGAGACTTAAAACAAGCTCACTTGGGAGGAAATCCCATGTCTATCTCTGTACATATTTTTGCTTTCCTTGTTATTTTTAATGCATTTTGGTAGTGCTTTCAGGAGATAAGTGTCATGAGCTGAGTGAAGTGGATTTCGACTCTGAGTGTGCAACAAAACACTCCACCACATCCTGCAAAGAGCAAGTACAGCTGTGCAATCGAGTATGAAATGGGTCTCAGTTTCAAGATTTTTCCAGTTTCAACATATCACTCTCTCACGCGAGGCCACATGCTGATGAAGAGTTGCAGTCGAGTATGATGTGATTTTTGATCCAAATTTTTCAAAATCAAGATTATACTCGACCAACAGAAGCCATATGGTAATGAGATGACATGGTCGAGTATCAAGAAGGAGAAGGAGCAGAAGCCCAACAATAAGACTCATCAATGGCCTAGCTGTACACACAAGCAAGCATTGATGAGAGCATCAACTCCTTCTTCAGTTGAGGTAACAACTCCACTTCCCCATTGTTTATACCATCTCATGTTTTCTTTCTTTATTTGTTTGTCCTGAGTACTCTCTTCCAAGTTTGATCACACAGAGGACTGTGTAATTTAAGTTTGGGGGAGGGCTCAGGAAGTATCTGATGTGTTTGCTTTGTTCTTGTTTTCAAATTTTTCTTGCATTGTACATATTGTCTGCATTCATCTATGTTATTGGAAAAACCCTAAAAATTTGAAAAATTTCTGAAAATGATTTCACAAAAATAGAGTGTTCATGTAGTTGAATTTTCATTTTAAGATTGAGTCTAGAAGGTTTCATATAGGATTGTTGCATTTGCATAGGGGATAATGATAAGATAGCCTTGTAAGCATGCTCATTTACTGAATGAATTCAATGCCCTCGTTATTAGTTGTTTAATGCTTGTGATAGAACTTGAATTAAGACTGCACCATATTTGGAATTCACAACTTGACTCTCTTATTTTAATTGAAGCATGCTTGATGTGATTCTTTTCCCTATCTATTAGAACCTGAACTTGACTTGTAATTATCATGTCTTTGCATTGTTGTTGAACTTGTGGCTACCAATATACATACTTGGATTTTCTTTCACCTTCCACCACTCTTGCTAATCCAAGTAGCTGATTCCCATTATTGGAACAGTTTTCCCCACCCTGAACCTAACTTTTCTTTCAAGCCCTGAATAAATTTTTGTGTGTGTGAGGCCTATTTCCGGATTGAGCTTGGTAGAAAGTGTTAGGTATGAACCGACAAGAATGGTATCCCATGTAGTTCTAGTCCACGCTTTTTGGGCTAGATAGGACTAGGTGGGAGTTTTACTTTGGGTTTGGGAATGTGTTTGGAAAGAAAATAAGAAAGAAAGACAAGTGTTATTGTTCTTAGGAGATGGAAGTGAAACAGAAAAGAATATCATGTTAGTCTAGTAAAGGATTTGGGAAGCTTGAAAATAAAAGAAGTTAGGCTATGTGCAAAGTGAAAAGAAAGGCAAAAGCCTAGAAATGTGTCAAGTCATGAGATGAAAAGAAGAGCCTTAGTTGCTAAAGAAAGTCCCAATCCGCTAGAAACTCTAAAAGAAAACCTCTCCTTAGAACAAAACCAAAAAGAAAGAATGGGTTGATCCAAAAGTTTATTTAAACATGCATTGAGTGCAAAGGGTAGAATTAGGATCATTTTTTTGGGGTTTAGAGATAGGACCATCTATGGAGTTTGATATGCTTATGGTTATTTGGGTAGATGGGGTCTATTCTTGTATGCGTAGGTTGGTTCTAACCTTTAGCATTATACTAAAGCTCTGTCCATTCATGAGAGTTCCCTGTTACTGTGAAAAAGTCTGAAACCATTTACAGAGGAACCATCTTTGTTTCCCAGCCTTGTCCTTTAAACCAAATGAGTTCTTCAACAATGTTTTGCTTGATTCATGGTTTGAGCTTAATCAATGTTAAAGGGAATTGATGATCTGAAGGTGTGTGTAGATTGGAACAAGTGTTAGGTTGTCTTGTGATGAATATGGCTAAAGTTTTTAAGTAGAGTTTGGTCTCTATGCATTCCACAACTACTAACTTGGACATTGAGTTCATTTGCTTTGTCTGCATGCTTTGGTTCTGATTCCCCGCTTTCAAACCTCTCCTCCAGCTTGTTCTTAATTGTTTGCTTGAGGGCAAGCAAAGACTAAGTTTGGGGGAGTTGATATGTCTATATTTTACTTGTTTTGAGCATTCATTTGTCATCACTTTAGCATCATTTCATCACTGTTTCATACAGTTCTTCATCATTTGTCATCACTTTGCATGTTTAGGATAGAGTTGCATGCATGTTACATATTTGAGTTGTTTTCAGGTGATTTGGAGCTGTTGGTGAGCAAATTGGAAGAAGCGGACCAGAACCAATCATTATACTCTACCACGAGGTCGAGTACCATCATCCTGGCCCTCCAAAAGCACTCGACCACAACTCTGCAGCTGATACTCTACCAACCACTCGACCACATCTTCTCATCACCAAGTGGATTGAACGGTCGAGCATCACCAGCAAATTTTGCTCAGATCACTCGACCACATCTTCTCATCACCAAGTGAACTGCGCGGTCGAGCATCACCAGCAGACTCTTCAGATCACCACTCGTCCACAACTTCACTACTCGATTACCCCATCCTCAAGAATTTCTCTTCCAATTGATTTCTTTGTTTACATCGCTTTTGATTGCTTGATCTTGTTACTTGTTACTTAGTTTTATCATTTCTAGCCTGTTTCATTTGAAGTACTCGACCACACCCAGTAGTTTGGTAGCAAACTGTGCAGTCGAGTACCCAGTTTACAGTTTCTGTATTGGAAGCCAAAGGTAGCAATAGTAGAAGAACCCCTCATAAAGGGTGAAAAACCCCTCGGGCGGATCATCCGCTCGCTCATTCGGAGTTGGAAGTCTTAGTTCAATCCCCTCGTTAAAACCGAGCCAGGCCTTGAGATCTCGAAGGGAATCCTCCGTGCATAAGGTGGAACCCGGGGGATCGGGTTTCCTAGCTTTCTTGGCTCGTTTTCTTCTGTTGACCCTTGGCTGCTTGAACTTTAGCTTGAAGCAACCTGGCCGCCTCGTCAGAGTCATAATGAACCTCCTCGGCCTTAATAGGAAGTAGAGGCGCCTCGGGGGCATTTTCCAGCATGAGACTCCAGCTTCACCAACTGCCGGTGGATGGACCCCCCCTCCTATTCAAAATCGCCTCAGGATCATCAGGCAAATCCTGATCCCGAGCCACATCTGCAATCGTGTCTTCCCGAGAAATGAAACGGCTCGGGTCTTCTTCCCGTGAAGCCGACTCTGCATCACTGCCGCGGTACAACTCGATCTGACGGCCCGTGGTGTCCGCCTCGGGGTCACTCGAAGAACTCCAGACCATCTTTCTCTTGTAGACAGGGAGAAGAGTATCGCCTCGGGGCGAATCACTGGAATCAGAAAGAGACATTTTCTGGCTCGGGCAATTGAAGAAGTTGATCGGAGGAACAAAGCTTGGCAGATCGGAGAAATCAACCTAGATCTAATAACGGTGGCGCTACGACGGAAGTATAACGGAAAAAAAATATAAAATGGAAGAGCTCAAGATCAGAGAGAGAAGAGAACGAACCTTGAAAATTTTCCTTTGCAGTTGCGAAATGAGAGAATGAGTCGGAGACTTAACATTTATAGGGATTTAGGGCGCGTCGGGTACGAACGAGCCAAATAAAACGCATCTTGTCCGCATCTAAGGCGCGTCGGGCACGCGCGAATTGAATAGGATACTTCACATCCGCAAGAATCTCGGGAATCAGCGAAGGACCTTTTCACTTCTCGAGAAGGAATCCCAACCGTCACACGCCAAGAGAAGATGAAACGACAGAGGAATTCGAATCGCCAAAAACTTTAAAAGGACCGAACTGTCCGAAGTAAACGGCTCGGCCCAATCGTCATAAAGCTCGTCACGCTTGGTTCTCTAAACTAACAAGCTGGGGGGCTAACTGTTGGGGTCGGATTCCATCCTTTGGCGCCGAGCCAGACTTACAGCACCTCGGGAGTCTTTCAGTGATCCCCTCGGGGCATCGCATCATCCACCTCGGGTTATCCATCTAATCAGTTTAGGGTACCCGAGCCCATCGCCTCGGGGATACCCGAACGAGACGTCTCGGGGTACCCGAGCCCAGTTGCCTCGGGTGTACCCGAGCCCGTCGCCTCGGGGTACCCGAGCCCATCGCCTCGGGGACACCCGAACAAGTCATCCTAGAGTACCCGAGCCAGTCCTTCTTGTGTACCCGAGCCGATTGCACAAGTTTCTCCGAGGCGAAGTCTTCATCATCACCCGAGGTAAAGACTTAGTAAATATTCGTCTTCAAAGTATCATTTCCAAGCAAGGCATCATTTCCGAAAAAGAAGGATCATTTCCGATAAACCCGGAAATGATAAAGAAGAATCACGAAGGATCAACTCAAATCAGGAAATCTTCCAAAAAACTCCGAAGAATAAGGAAACTATCCTAATCCGCGATATTCTACGCCGACTTCAAGATAAATGGAAATCTTCCGAGAATATCGCTGGAGAGGCGGTTTATCACCCCTACATAAAGAGACTCAAGGCTCTCGCAAAAGAATAGGCAAGATCGCTCTAGAATTTACACTACACAAAGCTCTTACAGCATAAACACCTTTTTCTTTTACGATCAAACTCTTGTACGATCAAAACTATTCTTTTCATCAATAAGATCAAGAACACCGTCTTTGGTTACAATTGTTTCTGTTGTTCTTTGAGAATTCACGCTTATCGTATCCCTAAATTAAAACCCTAGACAAATCTCGATTGTGTTAGTTTCGACTTCCACAATTACTCTGTCTCCCGGAAGTGATAGAACTCTCCTAAGATCGGCACTCTTGAGGTTGAGTAAGGGATGGACTTTGCATCGAAGAGATGGGAATATCAAGTTGGTGCAAAGGAAATGGATTGAATGGTCGCACAAAGGTTGCGGAAGGCCTTAGATTTACCGATCTTGGTCTCGTCGTTGGATATTACGCACCAAAGAGAAGAACAAGAAATTGATCTAACTTGAAAGAGTTTTTGATAAAAGATTAGATGTTTTTCAAAGAAGAAGTACAAGTGACTTAAATAGAGAAGTAAGAAGGGGAAGAGTTAGTCTTGGAACAAGCTCCAAGAAAACTCGGAAATAACAAAGCATTAAAACGAAAATTGAACACAAAATATGACCCTTGGCCTTCAAATTTGCGAGATTCTTCTTCTTCTTTAGGATGGGCTGGGCCGAATTGATAATGGGGGTTTTGGAATTGTTACTCAAGCCTTATTAAAAACCTACTAAGGAAAACCCATTGGGACAAAACCTTAGAAGGGAAAAAGAGTACCCAAGTAACACTTAGCCCATTACCAATTGTCTTGGGGTGTTATCGAAACCAAAGTGGTTTGGATAACTCCGCTTGTGCGCTGGTCCAAGTGTCTAAGGAGTCCGCTAACGGCTTGGTTGAGAAGTCTTGTCTTTGAACGAGTCATCGGACCCGTTGGGTCGGCCAAAGCTTCCTCCGCTACATGTTGCTCCTCGGCTACAAGCTGTTCCTCGGCTATGAGCTGCTCCGGTGGTTCTAGTTCCGAGTCTTGTTCGCCCATAGTCATATCATGCCCTCCCTTTTGAAAAGGATTTGTCCTCAAATCCGTTTCATCTGCAAGAAAAGGAGATAAATCAGCAACGTTAAAGCTTGAACTTATGTTATACTTACCTCGGAGATCAATTTGATAAGAATTGTCATTGATCCGTTTTGTGATAGTGAATGGCCCATCGATCCTTGGCATCAATTTGCTACTCCTCTCGGCTGGGAATCGTTCCTTTCGTAAGTGTATCCAAACTTGGTCACCACTCTCAAAGACCACATGTCGCCGGCCCTTGTTAGCTTGTTCGACATATTTCTTCGTTTTTTCTTCAATGTTCTTCCTAGCACTTTCATGGATTTGCTGCACCATTTCGGCCTTTCTTTTCCCATCTAAGCTTGTTCTTACACTCAAAGGCAAAGGCATCAAATCCAAAGGAGAGGTGGGATTGAACCCATAAACAATTTGAAATGGCGAAAACTTAGAAGCGGAATGAACGGCATGATTGTATGCAAATTCTATATGCGGCAAAAATTCTTCCCAAGTCCTAAGATTCTTTTTAATCAATGTGCGCAAGAGTGTGCCTAAGGTTCTATTAACCACTTCGGTTTGCCCATCGGTTTGCGGATGACAAGTAGTAGAGAATAAGAGCTTAGTTCCAAGTTTAGACCACAATGTTTTCCAAAAATAACTAAGAAACTTGGTGTCCTTATCCGAAACAATGGTTCTAGGTATGCCATGCAAACGAACAACTTCCTTAAAGAACAAACTAGCAACATGAGATGCATCATCGGTTTTATGACAAGCAATGAAATGCGCCATCTTAGAAAACCTATCAACGACTACGAATATCGAGTCCTTTTTGGTTTTAGTACTAGGCAATCCAAGCAAAAAATACATTGATATGTCAGTCCAAGGATGAGAAGGAATAGGTAAAGGAGTATACAAACCGTTCGGTTGCACTTTGGACTTAGCCTTTTTACACGTGACACACCTTCCACATATACGTTCAACGTCTCTTACCATGTGAGGCCAATGGAAATGATCCTTCATTATCTCAAGAGTTTTGGCAACTCCAAAGTGCCCCATAAGTTCTCCTCTGTGTGCTTCCCTAACAAATAAGTCTCGAAGGGAACATTTAGGGATACACAAACGGTTCCCATAAAAGAGAAACCCGTCTTGCCTATGATAGCGGCCCGAAGCCAACTTAGGACAAGCCTTATAAATTTCTTGAAAATCCGGATCAGAATCATAGAGTTCTTTAATTTGTTCAAAACCCAAAAGCTTGGCATCAAGAGTTGAGAGTAAGGTGTACCTTCGGGATAATGCGTCGGCTACGACATTATCCTTACCTTTTTTATACTTGATGACATACGGAAATGTCTCAATGAATTCTACCCACCTTGCATGTCTTTTGTTGAGTTTTTGTTGATCCTTGAGATGCTTGAGAGATTCATGATCGGTGTGTATGACGAACTCCTTCGGCCATAAGTAATGTTGCCACGTTTGTAAAGCCCGGACCAAAGCGTAAAGTTCTTTGTCATACGTCGGATAGTTCAAGGTGGCACCACCGAGCTTCTCACTAAACAGCTCCAATACCTATACCGAAGGCGTCACATTCGATTTCAAAGGTTTTAAGAAAATGGTAAAATCAAAATAGGAGCATTAGTAAGCTTCTCTTTAAGGGCTTGAAAGGCTTTCTCTTGAGCTTCTTCCCATTTGAACCCAACATCTTTCTTGATTACTTCAGTGAGTGGTGCGGCTAAGGTGCTAAAATCTTTAACAAAACGTCTATAGAAACCGGCAAGGCCGTGAAAGCTCCGAACTTCTCCAACGGTTTTAGGGCTAGGCCACTCTTTGATCGCCTTAACTTTCTCCTCATCCACTTTAACACCATCTGCACTTACAACAAAGCCTAGGAAAACAAGATTATCCGTGCAAAAGGTGCACTTCTTAAGATTCGCAAAAAGCTTTTCCTCCCTAAGGACTTTTATGAACGATTCTAAATGATCAATATGTTCAGCCATGTTCTTGCTATAAACCAGAATATCATCAAAATAAACTACCACGAAATGACCAATGAATGCTCTAAGGACATGGTTCATTAAGCGCATGAATGTACTAGGTGCATTTGTCAAACCGAATGGCATAACTAACCATTCGTACAACCCATGTTTCGTTTCAAATGCAGTTTTCCATTCGTCTCCTTCTTTCATTCTAATTTGATGATAGCCACTTTTCAAATCAATTTTAGAGAAAATAAATGAACCATGCAACTCATCAAGCATATCATCAAGTCTAGGAATAGGGTGGCGATACTTCACCGTAATATTGTTGATTGCCCGGCAATCGACGCACATACGCCAACTCCCGTCTTTCTTTGGCACAAGTAGGACCGGAACGGCGCACGGACTCATACTCTCGCGGATATGCCCTTTAGTCATGAGTTCGTCGACTTGTCGTTGTAATTCCTTGGTCTCCATCGGATTGGTTCGGTAGGCCGGACGGTTTGGTAGTGTTTCTCCCGGCACAAAGTCAATTTGGTGTTCAATTCCCCGGATAGGTGGTAAACCATTGGGGCTATCTTCAGGAAACACATCCTTGTAATTCTGCAGAAGGGAAGTCAACTCACTCGGATCGGCTGGTGCAAGGTTAGCCAAAGTCGTTAGTGCTTCTTTGTAAACCAATAACAAAATAGGTTGTTTAGAGAACATAGCTTGCTTAACCTTGTTAGCCTTAATAAAGAAATTAGGCTGTTTACGAACTTTGGTTTCCTTGGCCGAGAGTTGGAGTTGATCCTCACATACCTCTTGTGACGTCAATGGAATAAGAGTGGTCTTCTTGCCTTTGAACATGAACAAGTATCGGTTAGTAAAACCATCATGGATCACTCTCCGATCCGATTGCCATGGTCGGCCTAAAAGGATATGTCCGGCGTCCATTGGTAGTACGTCACAAAGAATTCGGTCCTCATAGCTTCCGATCGCTAATGGAACAACCACTTGGTTCTTAACACTCATTTCTCCATCGTCGTTAAGCCATTATAGTTGATACGGCTTAGGATGCTTTTGCGGCTTCAACCCAAGTTTTCGGACCATTGTCTCACTCGCCACATTCGTACAACTTCCTCCGTCGATGATCAAACTACAAACTTTCTCATGGACAAGACATCGCGTATGGAATAGGTTCTCTCTTTGCTCTTCTTCCTCGGTTCGGGTTTGGATGCTTAATGTTCGCTTTGCAACGTAAGATTCTCCGGACCTCTTTCCATACTTATCCGGGGATGAGTCCATGTCTTGTTCCTTTTCCGGATCCTCCGAAACCTTTCTCAACACTAGGAGCTTTCCACTTGCCGGCTTGGCAATACACTCTTCGGACGACGATTCTGATTGCGGTATGGGCTCGTCTTCGGATTCCAACTCACCATTCTCTCTTATGACCATCACTTTCTTATTTGTACACTCATTAGCATAGTGCCCACGTCCATGACACTTGAAGTATCGGAGATCACGGGATCTAGAAGTGGTGGTGCCTTCGGGCTTGGTCTTGTCTTGGTCTTGGATGGTCGGGAATGATCTAGGCTCGACTTTAGGAACGACGGCTGGTTTGCTTTCTTTTGGATAGCTAGGTTGGTTCGAATCATAACTCGGCCTTGAGGAACCCTTTCTCTTAAGTTGTTGCTCCACAAGGATAGCCTTATGTAGCATCCCTTCCAACTCCTCGTAGTGTTTCATCTCGACACGATCCTGAATTTCACGGTTCAATCCTCCCAAGAACCTTGACATTGTTGCCTCTCTATCCTCCATTATATGCGCACGCAACATCAAAGTTTCCATCTCTTGGTAATAGTCTTCCACAGACCGCGCACCTTGAGTTAGCTTCCGGAGTTTGGAGTAGAGCTCACGGTGATAATGGCTAGGCACAAACCTACGCCTCATGAGAAGCTTTAGTTCTTCCCATGTCTCAATCGGATATTCTCCATTACGCCGTCTCATAGTGAAAATTTGATCCCACCAACTAAGTGCATAGTCGTAGAACTCGGTAGCGGCTACTTTCACACGGTTGACGTTGGCGAAGTTGTGACAATTGAATACAAGCTCCATTTTCTTCTCCCAATCTAAGTAGGCGTCTGGATCATTCTTTCCATGGAACGGCGGTACCTTCATCTTGTAACGTCCAAGATTTTCGACCATCAAATCTCTCTCTCCTCCGTTACGTCTCGTCCTCCGGCTGCTCCGGTGAGAAAAGTTACCGTGGCTGCTGTAGTATTCTTGAATATTTTTATCAACCGTTTCTTTCCTCGGGTCCTTGGTTTGGTGGTTCGTCTCCTTTCGAGATCGGGCTCCATCCGAGATGATGACTTGTTCACCCGGCGCTTTCTCTTTCCCCTTAAGCTGATCGGTAATTGGTTTAAGCTTGGCATCCATCATTTTCTCCATTTGTATCGTGAGAGCTTCGATGAGGATCTTGTTATTAGCACTAACCCCCGAGCTTGAATCGGATGTCACCATTCCTGTCAACACAACAAAGCTAAACCAGTCACTAGTTCAAAGAAAAAAATAGCAACGATCTTCCTAAAATAGATGAACTTGAACGGACAAAATAAAATATCAAATCATGCTTAAAAATTCCAGACACACTTTTATAAAATACTAGACTCGTCCTAGATTCAGATCCAATTGGTTTCGCAATTTAATCACAAGCCAATTATTTATGAAAATTAAAACAAGATGACGGTGAAGATGAATAGTCTAACGAGAAGATGAACAGACAAAGAAAATGAAATGAAAAGATGAACGGGTGAAATGAATGGAACGAGATGATGGAATGATGAAAGATGAGGATGGATAGAGTACTCAACTTCAGAGCGTGCTCTGATACCACTTGATAGAGCTTTCCTAAGATCGGCACTCTTGAGGTTGAGTAAGGGATGGACTTTGCATCAAAGAGATGGGAATATCAAGTTGGTGCAAAGGAAATGGATTGAATGGTCGCACAAAGGTTTCGGAAGGCCTTTGATTTACCGATCTTGATCTCGTCGTTGGATATTACGCACCAAAGAGAAGAACAAGAAATTGATCTAACTTGAAAGAGTTTTTGATAAAAGATTAGATGTTTTTCAAAGAAGAAGTACAAGTGACTTAAATAGAGAAGTGAGAAGGGGAAGAGTTAGTCTTGGAACAAGCTCCAAGAAAACTCGGAAATAACAAAGCATTAAAACGAAAATTGAACACAAAATATGACCCTTGGCCTTCAAATTTGCGAGATTCTTCTTCTTCTTTAGGATGGGCTGGGCCGAATTGATAATGGGGGTTTTGGAAGTGTTACTCAAGCCTCATTAAAAACCTACTAAGGAAAACCCATTGGGACAAAACCTTAGAAGGGAAAAAGAGTACCCAAGTAACACTTAGCCCATTACCAATTGTCTTGGGCTGTTATCGAAACCAAAGTGGTTTGGATAACTCTGCTTGTGCGCTGGTCCAAGTGTCTAAGGAGTCCGCTAACGGCTTGGTTGAGAAGTCTTGTCTTTGAACGAGTCATCGGACCCGTTGGGTCGGCCAACCTTGGAGATTGCAGCAATCCGCTTCTTTTTTCCAATTTCGGATTTTTGATCTTTAAGAGCCTTAATCTCAGCCTGGATTTTTCTTTTATCTCGAGCATTCAGGCTCGAGACATCTTTCTCTTCAGGAGGAGGGTCGAGGGGATGAGTTTTACCATCTTTGATAGCGTGCCCCGCATTATGAATACGTTGAAGGGTGAAGGAATTCCAATTTGTTTCACCCTCCGAAACGATTTGAAAGAAAGATAAGAAATCAACAGTTGGACGGGGAATAGTTTGGTTCCCTGAAATAAAATGTTGAGTTAAGAATTTTATGTCTTTCGCACAGAAGCAGTAAAAGATAATAAAAGATGATTCTAACCAAGTTTGGGCGACCAATTTGGGAGAAGAAGACCGGAAAGCTCTTGGACGGAATGAGGATTAATTCGGAAAAAAGACCCAGTATTTCCTCCAAGGCCCATCATTTAGGGGCATTCCGTCGATGAGATTACGGTCAAAAATAGGATTCCTGGAAAAAATACCCGCTGCCGCAGAATCACGGGCTCAAAATAGCCCTAAGAGTTCGCTGGTGGTGAGAGAAAACCTTGCCTCCGCCGAGACGGTCAGGGTGCTCAGGACGTACCAGAGGAAGTTGGGAGCCATTTGGGGAAAAGCAAATGGAGGAGATACAAAAGAAGAACTTTCGGTACGGGAAAAAACAAACCACAACCTTTGAAATAGACTTCGTACGCACAACAGTAACCCTCTCGCACCATTTCCAGAGACTCGTTGGGTCTAGGAAGAGAGAATTCTATTTCCTGAGGGATGTTACAAAGGCGGTGAAGAGCGCCAAGGGAAGCATGGGTCGATTGAGACCTGAAATGCGGACCAAATTTGTCTCCCTTTTGGGTGAAGACTTCATCCCCTCTGGGAACAGGGATTCCTTGACTGTCATCTTCGTTGTCCGAAACATAGACGGCTGGGGAAGACATTTTTACTAAGAGATTTTTCTTTCTCTGGTTTGGTAAAAGCTTTTAGGGGTGAATGTGCGCAGTAAAAGCCGTTGTTCCATTTAACCTTATTTAGTGGAAAACCGCCTCGGGAATATTGGGAAGAGGGACAGTTTTCCCCGCAGTATTAATATAAAATTAAGAAATTAATGATGACGGTTGTCAGGGATATCAAATCATTTGATTATCCGAGATCGGCGTAATAGCGTAAAACATGGAATAATTCCAGAATGTTAAAGATCTCGAGTCATTAATTACTGTTTACTTAAGTCTTCCAAGCCGAGCACTCAGCTCGCAAGACTTGGGGGCCTAAATGTTGGGGTCGAATCCCACACATTTACGGTAGGATCCACTTGGATCTGTCCATGTCATTATTACGTAATAATCCTCTTGGAATTAAAGATATTTTATTATGAGAATCGAGCTTAACCAGTCGGGAGTTCGATTCGGTTTACTAAAAGGGTTCGATCTTTACCAGCACGGAGTTCGCCCTTATTCAACATACAGTTCGCATAGAGAAAGGCCGAAGCGAGGAGAATATTGTTCGAGGCTCGCGGCAGCGTCACGACGCAGGAGTTCTGAGTCAACAAGAAAGAGTTCGGAAGGTCCACGCGAAGCCCAAGATAGTTCGAATTCAAGCCGTTTCGGTCAATTGTAACTTACATGATTAATGCGGATCAACGCGATTATGAGCAGTAAATGACCGCATTGATCATGTTTTCTCTATAAAAACAACCTCAAACGCATGTGTTTGGGGGGGGACGAATCTCATTACTCATTACTTCTAAGCAATACAACATTTTTCTCTCTTTACTATTTTCGCAAGGCATTTTGTACTTTGTTCTTGTCAAATTTCTTTACTTATTTTCTTGGTTGATTTCCTTTCCGAATTCTTATATTCATTTCCTGATTTAACAAGAGTTTTTCTCCACTAAAATACTTAAAGATAATCGAGTGTGAATCCTACATCCATATTTTGGCGCCGTCTGTGGGGACTTACCACAAAACTCTTTTACCTCAAAATCTTTTCTTCCCAACCAAGAAACTATGGCTGAGCAGCAAGCTTTGAGCGATGCAATTGCCTTACTTACTCAGACAACCACCGATCTGACCAATCAGATGGGTACACTTGTTGGTGCCAATACCACTTTTAGTGAAAGGTTGAACTCAATTGAGCAAACCTTAACGAGTGTTCAAACCACCCAGACAAACTTGTCAAACGCGCAGAACGCTGTTTTAAGCCGTTTAGATAATTTGTCCTCAGCGCAAACAACAACGCATCAGCGCAGGTTATTCGCGACTCCCGCACAAAACAGGCCCGAGAATACTCAAACCCCTCCTGCAGGCCAACCTGCTAATACTAGCAATCAGGCAGCCGTAGGGGAAGCGACTACATCCACAGTGCCCCGGTCACAGGGGGGTCGTTACCGGTCCGGCTCTTCTTTATTCCGATTTTGGAAGTTTCGGTTCTCTTGGTGTAACTTTCAAACAAATCCGCAAGCGTACATAATTTTCTCGATCAAAAACTTTAAAATATACATATTACCTGGTGATTTGAGTACGGTGAAGTTTCTTGACTTTGAAATCACGTGTTCCGGGTACGGCACGGTGAAGAGTTGCTTCGGACATCTTCCAATCTACCTCGGGAACTGCTATTTTTCTTTCGGCCATTGTCTCCGGAATGGGCATATTACTTATGGAAATTTCATCCAAAGTAGTTCCTGAGACATTTAAACTTCAATCAGTTAGCAATAAGTAATTGACGTACCTTTATGTCGTATCTTCCAATCCACTCCGGATCATGACTTGTTTTTCTCGGCCATTCTCTTTCTTTCCGGATGAATTTAACTTTTCAAGTCAATTGCATGAAGTTAGGATTGTTGTTACGGTGACGGCTCTTTTGGTGTTGCAATCGTCACGTCTCGAAAATGGTTCGTTCTTTCAAGATTCTGTCTTGGCCATTACTCATGAAATATCCAACTTATCAGTGGATTTTCAATCCTAGATCATTTGGTCGGACAGAATTGAAAAACGGACGTGGAGGTGTGATTCGGTACGATCGTGGGTCGGTCGCGGTACGGTGCGGTACGGTCGGGACGTGTGGAACGGACTGAACGTACGTACGTACAGGACGGATGGATCATTACGCCGGACGACCGGTACTGTACCGCGAGTTGGATGGGAAGGGTCACGGTACAGTCGGTGGTTAGTGCGGGACGATCCAGACTGGGCGATGGCGGTATGGACGGTATGGCGGTACGGTCTGGACGTGTCATCAGGGACGGCCCCGGTCACAAGGGACGTGACCTGTCCGCTGGTTCACGGTCACACCGGCCACCAGGGGTAGTGACAGGTCCGGCGTGAAGGGTCGGTACCGGCCACGGGGGGTCGTGATCGGTCCGGTTGACGGTCCTCTATTTTTTTTTTTTTTTCTGATTTTCTATTTTGTTTTTGTGGTTTTTATGAATGACCTGAAATTCCAAATATGAAACACCAAAAGTAAATTAAAGTAAAACTAAAATGAAATTGAAAAACTTACGAGTGGGTTGCCTCCCACTAAGCGCGCTTGTTTAACGTCGTTGGCTCGACGTTTGGGAAGCCGGTTTAGGCTTGGTGGTGCGAAGCTTCGGGAACAAGTTGTCCTTTAGCCGAAGTTTCGAAAAGTTTAGCTTGGAGGAGAACTTCCTTAGTATGTTGTATCATCTCTTGGATTTGATCTTTGCTCTCCTTGCTAAGCTCCGGAGGAACAATGATCTTTATCTTTGAAATTTGAGGCGGCTCAGGCGGTTTGAATTGCGTCCTTGGAGTCTTATCACGAACTCCGCGGTTGCTTGTCTCCGCTTTATAGATATCGGGACCAATAGGATCATCAAGTAGAGGACTTACTTGAGAAGGAATCGTCTTAGAGATTGTTGGATAAGAGATCTTCTTGTTGATTTTTGTAAAGATCGTCTTCTTGCGGTTGTGGTCAATCACGGCACCAACGGTTGCAAGGAACGGCCTCCCCAACATAATAGGTCTCTCGGTCTTCTTATCCATCTCCAAGATGTAGAAATTGGTAGGGACTATGCAATCTCCTACGACTAGTTGCAAGTCGCGAACTAATCCATCGGGAGTCTTTTGGGATGAGTCTCCAAAGACTAAGCTAAGATTGGATGGAGATAAATCTCGCAATCCACGCTTCTCTGCAACACATCTTGACATCACATTAACATTAGCACCAGAATCACAAAGGGAGTTAGGGAATTCGATGCCTGTAATGGAGCAAGAGTAGACAAAACGTCCCGGATCTTCGACTCTGGTAAGTCTCCGTAACAGGTAGCGTTCGGGCGTGTCTTTGACAATGACTCGCGTCACACGAAGCATGTCATAATGAGAATCAAAGAGCGGCACCAACGGCTCGGCTTCACAGGTGTGGAGGGCTGGTACGGCTGAGATAGCATTGCAATATCCCTTAGGATTTTCTTCGGCTTTTCCAGGAAGTACACCGGCTTGTCGCTTAACGGCTTCGGATGTTTGAGCGACTTGAGTTTCAAGTTTCTTCACATATGTGGAAAGACTTTCGAACTTTCCATTCAATTCACCATATACGTTCTCAATCTTCACGTTGATATCTCGGGAAGTTGCATGATGAGATGCTAGATGTTCTTGCATCATCATTTCAAGCTTACTTCCTTGAGAAGGCGCGGCTTGGATTGGTCCGGCTTGGAAAGGCACCTTGTTGTTGTTGTTGTTGTTGTTGTTGAAAGGAGCTCTTGGCTGGAAGTTGTTACCACCGTAGTTGGTGTTTTGAAAGCGGTTTTGAAATGGCTTCGGTTACGGATAGCGTTGATCATGAGGATTCTCCACATTCGGGTTCCTGTAAGAAAGGTTAGAAGTATTGCGAAAGTTGTTGTTGAAGTTATTGTTGTACCCTCGGTTTTGGTAGAATCCTTGGGTACCAACGTAGTTCACTTCCTCTTCTTGGTTGAATGTATCATCGAACGGGTTGTTCTATCAAAATCGGTGGAAGCATTACTGTTGCTTGTGGCGAGATTCTCTATCAAGTCACGTCCTTCTTGAACGGTTTTGGTAGTGAAATCTCCATTGCTCGCCGTGTCTAGCGAAAGTTGAAACATGGAATGTAAGCCTCTATAGAAAGTACTTAAGAGGTTACCTTCCGGGAAGCCATGGTGAGGACAATCGCGTTCGTAGTCCTTGAATCGTTCCTATGCTTCGTGAAATGATTCAACAGGTCCTTGTTGGAATCTTTGCAGCTTTTTTCTTAGAGATTTGGACCGTGACTTCGTGTAGAAGTGATTGAGAAAGGTTGACTTGCATCCTTCCCAATTGTTAATCGATCCAGGAGGTAAAGACTTTAACCATCTATGAGCCTTGTCGGCTAATGAGAAGGGAAAAAGCTTACACTTCAAAGTATCTTAGAGGAAATCTCTTATCGAATTCAATGGTAGCTTGAATCACTCCCCGGCAACGGCGCCAAAAAGCTTAATGTGTGTAACACTCGCGTCCCGCAATCCTAAAGGGGGCCGGTTTGTTTTAGGTAAAACTAGATCATGGTCGAGAAAGACCAATGAAAAAGTTAACCCAAGGAAGGAATGAAACGTTTAAGCCATGAAAAGGGTAGATGACTTAGACGGTTTCGGGATAATCTAGTGATAATGGGGAAATGATCATGGTAAGATTAGGAATGGCATAGTCAAGGCCGAGAAATGAACCGAAAGACTTAGCCAAAAAGAACGGACGAAACTGTCCGAACTAATCCAGCTAGGTGGGCTGGATGAACTAGCTAGCTCAGCTAGGTGAGCTAAACCAGCTGGAGGACTAACTAGCTCAGCTAGGTGAGCTGACCGGCAGCTCAACTGAGCTCGGTGAACTGATCGAGTACTGACCCAGCTGGGTGGTCCGGTCAGCTAACACTCGAGCTGGTAGACTGTGGTAGCTCGGGGGCGAAGGGATGTCACGACCAAAAGGTGTAAGGTCAAGCGGTTACTGACGAATTGTTCCGTTGGCCGAAAGGTGGATAAGGCCGAGTGGTTATGATCGGAAAGGTGCAACCCATTGGAAGGGTGCAACGAACGGATCTGATGTTTCAGAAACACATCCATGTGGCCCCTATATAAGGGAGGACGTCCAAGGGCCTCAAAATCATCCTCACACACTTCACAATTACATTCTCAATCCAAAAATAGTCCCAAAACACCCACGAAGTTGTTGGACGGAAAGGGGGTGCGGCTCGACGAGTATCTCCGGAATAGGAACGGATTCTTGGAGCCTCGACCAAACTAATGCGCATGCTACCTCCCGATCCAACGGTTCGATGGAATGTTTGGATGGATTGATCGGACCGATCATCGGAGAGACGGATCGGAACGGATGGATCGTTCGTCGGAGAGATGAGATGGATCGGGTAAGTTGGTCGGGTCGACCGAATGATTGGATCGTGGTATCGATCGATGGATCGGATCGATGGAACGACAATTCGATCAAGGAGTTGGTTGGACGGAGAGTTCGACGATTCGATTGATAATTCGGATCGATAGCTCGATTATGGGATCGATGGATCGTCCATTTTATAAATTTAGATCTTCGAGGGAAGGACACGAAAAGGAAATGGATCGACAAATCTCAGATTGTCAATATGGAAGTATTGACGAATCCAAAGATAGACCGATAGATGATATGGTTAACGGGAAGTTAATCGGGAAGGCGTATAAGGGAAAGGTGTTCGAGGAAGCACGAGGATAAGTGCAAGCGAACACACCCAAGGGTCGCCCATAGATGCAATCTCACCAAGAAAGGAAGAAAGCACCGAGAATGGGTAAGGCACGTGGTTCTCTATGTAAGGATCAAATATCGCGGCCGCCTTTATGAAACAAACGTCGCAGCCTTGGTGAAACCGATCGGAAATCGGTAAGACCAATGGTCGACGGATAACCAACGGGAAAGTCCAAGGTGAGAATCGATGGACAAAACGGATGTTGGACCCGCAAGGAAACCAATGGCTAACAGACGAATGATTTCATGGGCTAGCCTACGATAATCCGATGAATGAATCCACGGACCCTTGGGTGTGATAATGATATTGTTTGGAACGCATGGATGGATCAATAAACCGAAGGCTTTACGGCCACCATGGACCAGATGGGTAAACGGTTAATAAACCGTAGGTGGTCGTAGTGATAAACGACCGGATCGGAAACATGGATGGTTCGATAAGCCAAGGGCTTAATCGACCACCATGAAACCGAAGGGGCGTACGTTTGGAGGAAGGATGGACCAATGAGCCAAGAGCTTGATTCGGTAACCGTGAACCAAGGGAAACGTACGATCCCCAATCTTTATCGTGGGACTTAGACCAGTGGGGTTGGCTGTATGTATGGCTAAGTAACGATAGAGATTGGTCCATCAATACACGGTTGGTTAAGGATCGTTGTACGAATGGAATAAGGCAACAAAAACGGCTAAGGGAAGGATCGAAGAGGAATCGAATCCGCATGTTGGCCAAGGTATGTAAACGAATCTAACTTATTAGTTAAGATAGACGTTTAGGAATTCGCCGATGAATTAAGGCTAAAGGAATATGCGTTCGTTAGACTTAGAATGGTTAGCGAACAAATTACATGTCTTGACCGAGTAAAGGATCGATCTAAGTCTTAGGGACAAAGACGATAAAAACCGGTACAAGGGTTGGTTGGAATTAAACCAAGGGTAGAAAGACTTCCGTTGTGTTAAAAGAATTGGATTATAGAATTACGCCTAGTAAAGGCAATTCTATGTTAAAATGCGAAAAATATGGAGGTTCGGCCGGAAAGAGGCACGAACGTGTGTCCGTGGTCGCCGGATGCGGAGACGTCCGGGACGGGGTCTCACAATGTGCGTGTAATTTCACTTCAGAACTTTTACCTGAAAGACCACACGTTAAACTGCAAGTGCACAGTAATCAAAGTAGTATTTAAGGATCGATCCCACAGAGAGTGTAGCTACGGGTTATTGAATTCAAATAAAAGATCTAGCTAAGACAAAACAAAACTTTGGGGTTTTGGTTTTGGGTTTCCTAATGACTAATGCAATGAAATAAGAAAGCAAATAAATGAAAGCTAAATGAACTAATGAAAGCTAAGATGATAATCGGTTTTAAACTAATATGACTAAGGTGTTGGGCGTTCTAGGGTTTCTCCAGGGAACATGGTTCTCGACTAACTAGGGTTTAGATCTCTAGGGATTTTATGTTTCCGTTCTAGTTCATAACTACGAAAGGCGAATGAACGAGTTATCCTATGTTATAGAATAAGCCGGCAAATCTACCTATACTCCGTTACTCAACTGACGCAGGTAACGACGCATAGATCGACGCAGTAGGGTTGGATTCGCTAAGTACTCTAAGTCCTGTTACTCAACTTACGCAGGCAACAACACAAAGGGTTGGTAACACTATGTCCGAGATTAGGTTTACCCGATTAGAGCTCCTAACCTCTTGGATCAGCGTTTGGTGATCAATCCAAACACATGCATTAAGTAAAAGATGTCCCAAAAGAATCTAAGTATGAATGAAATTATAGATCTATAAACCTAATATGATTTGAACCATGTATCCCCTTTGAATCACCCCATAAAACTCAAGAAAGAAAACTACTCGCTCATGATGCTAAGAAACGACATGGAGATGAAGTAGAAAAACATAATAAATGAATATGAATAAACAAAGGGGGTTCAAAGGAAACTTCTCTAGTGTCATAGAAGATAACTTGTCTCCCCAAAAGTCTTGAAAGAAAGAGAAGAAGAAAGAGTAGAAGAGAAAACAATGAAGAACAAAGAGGAGAGCTTCAAAGGACGACTTCTTCGGGATACAGGAGCCTCGACGAGGTGGAGATTGAAGAGCTGAGAGTCTCGTCGATGGAGGCTGCGAGATCTAGGTTTAGGAGGCGGTGAGGAAGCTGTGTCAAGAGGCCATAGGGTTTCTTCAACTTGTCTCGGTATTTATAGGCCGTAGGGTTTCTGGACAGGGCACGACGTGTGATGACCGGGGTGGAGTGTGAGAAGCAGCTCGGGCACGGGCACTCATGACCGGGGGCGTCAGAAGGCGCCGGACCGGTCACAAGCCTGTTTGGCCGGCCCGGGACATATCTTCAGTCTTCAGGGCATAACTTCCGATTGGCTGTTTGAAAAGCTCCGATTCTACTTCGAGGTGAAACTAGACTCTTCTAGCTGTTTATAGCCACCTAGATCTCTTGTTTTCGAAATTGGGAAGACCTCGAACGGATGCCATACTTCTGAGGCACAGAAACTGTCTTGAAACGGGATTTGACCGTCTTTTACTCCTTTTTGCTTGAAAACACATTATTGATCCTTGAAGCATAAATACTTGAAAACATCCTTGAAATCTCCAATATCTTCTGTTTTCTCCATGGAAAACCTAAATAAAACATAGTAAAGGTGGGCTAAAATACGATGTTATCATCTTTGTTGCTCCCAATGATGAGCATATCGTCTACATATAAACATAACAAAATGTACCCTGTTGGAGTAATTTTGAAATATATGCATTTGTCACATTGATTAATGCTAAAGCCATTAGACATCATCACATTATCAAACTTCTCATGCCACTGCTTAGGAGCCTGTTTGAGTCCATATAATGACTTCACAAGTTTACACACTTTGTGTTCTTGTCCTAGGATAACAAACCCTTCAGGTTGTTTCATGTAGATTTCCTCTTCCAAATCTCCATGGAGAAAGGCAGTTTTTACATCCATTTGATGGATTTCAAGATCTCGTAAGGCAGCAATGCCTATGAGCATCCTGATTGAAGTTATTCTCGTTACAAGAGAATAGGTATCAAAAAAATCCAAGCATTCTTTTTGTCGAAATCCTTGTACCACAAGCCTAGCCTTGTACCTATCAATATCACCATTGGTTTTCCGTTATATTATGAAAATCCATTTACTTCCCAATGGTTTAGAGCCTTGGGGTAGATCTGCTATCTCGTAAGTATGATGTTGCAAGATAGAGTCTATTTCAGTATTGACTACTTCCTTCCAATAAGGTGCATCAGGTGTAGACATAGCTTCTGAATAAGTTCTTGGTACGTTTTCAGCTAGAAACGCCATCAAGAAGTCATCACCGAAAGATTTCTCTTTGCGAGCTCTTTTGCTTTGTCTAGGTTCCTCTTCGGGTTTCGGTTCTGTTTCTTCAACAGTAATAGTACCCGAAGTATTGTCCTCAGCTTCTGAGATTGCTGCATCTCGTTGTTCACGAGTTCGTTTTTGAGCTTTCCTACAAGGGAAAATGTCTTCAAAAAATGATGCATTTCTTGATTCCATAAATGTATTTACTGATATCTGGAATATCTGATTTGTGAACCAAAAATTGATAAGCACTACTATTATGCGCATATCCGATGAAGATACAGTCTATGGTCTTAGGACCAATTGTGACTTTTTTAGGAGGTGGTACAGCCACTTTTGCTAGGCACCCCCACACTTTCAGGTATTTGTACGAATGTACTGTACCTTTCCAAAGTTCATGTGGTGACTTACCAGTCACCTTATGCGGTATTATGTTGAGGATGTAATTATTGGTAAGCAAAGCTTCCCCCTACATGTTCTGGGCTAACCCAGATTCATGCAACAGTGCATTCATCATCTCTTTCAGAGTTCGATTCTTTCGTTCCGCAACTCCGTTAGATTCTGGTGAATATGGAGCGGTTGTTTGATGTATAATGCCCTTTTCTCTACAAAATGCATTGAATGGCTCATTATATTCTCCTCCTCTATCACTTCGAACTACTTTGATAGTTCTCTGAAGCTGGTTTTCTACTTCGAGTGTAAACTCTTTGAATTTTACCAGTGCTTCATCTTTGCTATGCAACAGATATACATAATAGTATCTTGTGCAATCATCTATGACGGTAACAAAGTATTTCTTACCGCCTCTAGTTTGCACATATTTTAAATCACATAAGTTAGTGTGAATTAAACCTAGAGGTTCGGTTGTTCTTTCAACTCGTGGTGAGGGAGTTTTTGTGAGTTTGACCTGTACGCACACTTCACATTTTTCTTGGTTAGTTTTGAATTTAGGAATTAAATTCATGTTTTGCATTTTTTGCATTGTTTTATAATTGACATGTCCCAAACGTTCATGCCAAGTAGTAAACGACTCAACCAAGTAAGCAATAGGGTTTTCATTCATTTCAGCAATAGAAGCAGAAGCTACATTTTTCGGGAAGACTGTCATTACATACATCTTGATCAGTACACCCTTAACAAAACCCTTACCCAGATACACCCCATGTTTCTTAAGAACTAGCTTATCAGACTCAAAATTAACGGCAAAGCCATTCTTGCTTAGCACTGTTCCTGAGATGAGATTCTTCCGCATGTCAGGTACATGCTTCACGTTTTGCAGAGTAAGCTCACGATCTGAAGTCAGTTTCAGAACCACTTTGCCATTACCTTCAATCTTGGACATCGCCGTGTTGCCCATGAAAAGTTGCTCGTTTGACTTGCTCTTCACGTAGGTGGAGAACATGGTCCTGTAAGAGCAGATGTGTGTGGTGGCACCAGTGTCGTAGTACCACTCCACTGGATTGTCTTCCACCATGTTACATTCAGTGACCACTGCAACCATGTCCTCTTCAGTTAGGTTTGCCTGGTTCTTGATATCCTTGGCCTTGCTCTTGCAAACTTCAGCCTTATGCCCAATTTTGCCACAATGATGACACTTTCCTTTGAACTTCCTCTCCGGGTTGCTTTTCTTGAAGTTCGTTGTGGATGACATTTTCAAGGCCTTCTGAGGAATAGAGAATCCTTTTCCCTTGCCTTTCAGCTTGGCCTTATGCTCAGCTACATTGACATCATGCCCCTGATTCTGAACACTTGCATGAGCCCCACGATTGTTGTCCTCAATCCTCAACCTTCGGACGAGATCATCAAGAATCATTGCCTTACGTTTGAAGTTAAGGTAATTCTTGAAATCTGACCAGCCTAGTGGTAGCTTCTCGATCAAGCAATTCGTTTTGAAGACGTTACAGATCGACATCCCTTCCAACTCAATCTCTTGAAAGATGCGTTGAAGAGCCTCCACTTGCTCCATAATTGGTTTGGAGTCCACCATCTTGAAGTTCAACAACTTCGCTGTTGAGAATCTCTGCAGCCCAGACTCATCAGTCTTGTACTTGTTCTCCAAAGCCAACCATAGTGCTTTTGAAGACTTGTACTTGTTGTAGAGGCAAACAGATCGTTGACCAATCGGTTCAAAATCTAACCTTTGCAACAAAAGTCCCCTTGGGCCCAGTTATCTACACTTCCAACAGCATACACATATGTGGTACCTTGCGGAAGTGTTGGTGGATCCTCTGTGAGATACCTTTCCATGTTCATGCTGGCCAAATAGTAGCGCATCTTATCTTGCCACGTTTTGAAGCCGGCTTTGCCATCAAACTGATCTGGCATCATCCCTTGGGAAGCAGAAGGTGGTATGGCAGTGTGGTTTAACCCATTACCGAACAGATTTCGGCGCACATTTTCCATACCGGAATCAGTGATCTGTGTCTTTTCAAGTTCCTTCGCAAGGCGCAAAGCTAACTCATCAGGAGTCTCAAGAACTTTGGTGTTGTCAACGACCTCGCTGTTGGTGTTGATCCCAGTCATTCTGTTCACAAAAAAAACAGATTTGATTAGTATATTAATCAAGTAATTTAGTTATACTAAATTACACCGACTTAGTTTTGCAAACTCGCTTGAGAAGTGTTCGCAGAAACTTGTTTCGCGTTTCACAAACTCACTCAGGTATGAGCGTTCGTGGAAACTAAAGATGTTCGTTTTAAGAAACTGTCTGCAACAATCACTAAGTAGCGTTTGTGAAGCAGTTAGAACGAGGAGAAAGAAAGAAGTAAAAGCGTTCTTCTGTAAACTTTCCAACACTCTCCAACATCTCTATCATGAATATCTTCCTTTCGTTGAAACTCTCTCACCCCTTTTTATTTATCTGCTCGCCGGATCTTAGACTAGATCTCTCTCCCACTCACTGGTATTACATCCTACAAGAATAAATCTAAACTTTAAAATACACATCAAAATAAAATATGCTATTAAAATTAATAGATCTACATATTAAATATACTTAGCAATATACTATGTTATTCAATAGAATCGCATGAATTCTTGAAACAATTCTACATATTTATAAATACTTCATGCTATTTATCAAAGTCACATGAAACTTTGTCAAAATTCTGCATATATACCATGTTATTCAATGGAATCGCATGAATTCTTGAAACAATCCTACATATTTATCAATACTACATGCTATTTAACAAAGTCACATGAAATCTTGTCAAAATTATGCATATTTTCAATATATCAAGAGATCCATCCCTTGACACCGATGAACATCTCAATCAACAATGGCGAAATATAAACCATAAATCTCCATTACATCTCACTTATTTATATTGTTGGAAAAGGTAATCGGCTCTGATCTCTCTCTCCCTCCTAGTCACTGATGATGAGTATGTGAGCTTATTCGTAAGACATCCTCTGAACCATCGTTGGAAATGAAATTAGTTGACGATGATGTTGTGTTGTAATAATAATCTTAGCCTAAGGATAGTTTGGTCATTACCACTTGTGAGAAAGAGTTATTTTTCAAAAAAATTTGGTCAAAGGTTAGACCATCCTCAACGGTACTTCTTAACATAATACATCATGGGCTCTTATTGTTTTTGGATCAAAAATTAATCAAAAAATGCCAAACAGTAGAAGAAACGAGTCTTAAATGAGAGTTTATAGAGCCCATAAAACTCGATGTCGTGTCGCAATTTGATTGGTCGAAGCTTTTGGTTAAGAAAGGGGAAAAAAAGTCTCCTGTTTCTTTGGCGACAAAAAAAAATCTATGTTTCTCTCTCCTTCTTCGATCTAATCGCATGCAAACAGTGATAAATCGGAGGGGTTTATTAACCAATATCATCATCTCCACGAGTATCAACATCAGCATGTTTGGAAAAGCTACTCGGCGAGTCTCCAGAAGCCAAATCGAAGAGTTTTGAATTCACCAAATCGAAGGGGTTCTTCACCAAATCAGAGGGTTTTCTTCGCACATATCTTCAAAATTAATATTAAACAATTCATAAGAGCCTCAACTTAATACACCATGGTTGGAGATGGTCTTAGTTTCTTAGCCAAAATTTGGCTTAGTTACTAATACTAGATGAATATCCACGCTACGCGTGGGTTTGTTTTGTAAATTCTTAAAAAAGAATTATGTTAATTGATTTTGTTGCTAATTTATGTTTATTTTTTTGTTTGTTATTGTGTAGTTGATTAGTTTAGACACATCTTATGTAGTTACAATTTTTATAGTTAGATTTATTTTCACTCGAAATATCAAATTGTTCGTGCATAAATCAAATTATTTTTGTATTTAAGATCCTAATATTTTTTCTATCATGAATACATACAACAAAAATATCTGATATTTTGATACAATGATATGTAATTATGTTCGTTGTGTGATTTAAAACTTGTCTAACTAGATTATAAATTAAAAATATTTTGCCCTATGTACTCTCCTTATTCCAATCACATCATGATAGGCTCATGATTAAACACTGGATTGATATGATTTGAACAAGCCCTCAAAAGTTTTTATATATGAAAAGAAGAAAAAGAAAGCAAAAATTAAAGAGTCATTTTAGTCAACACTTTTTTGACCTACTGCCATTGTATATAACCACATAAGAGAAATGGTCGTGAATTTTGTGGTATGTCTAACGTTTCAAATGCCCATTACTTGAAAAAACTTGCATGTCAATATTGTCAACGTACCATAAGGCAAAAAAAATGAAAATAGAGAAAACATATGATAAGTCGTATAGGAACCACAAAATGTAATAATGAGAAAAGATTCAAGATAAAATAACTAAACTAATAAGAGATATGTAACAAACAACTAAACTACAACAAAAATAAATTTTTAGTCATTATCGAGTAATGAAAATTGACCAATAATAAAATATTAGTAAATAAGAAAAATAGAATGAAAGTAGTGTTTGATTTATTAACATAATTTTGTAATTTTTTATTTTATTTTGAAGAAATCATTTAATGGTATGACTGATGGAGAATTTAATGCAATAAAGAAGTTTAATTTGTTTTTATTTAATTTTGTTAATTATTTTAAAATAATATAGAATGATATATATCATTTTTTTTTGTGATAATGTGGCACTCAAAATTAGCCAACTTTCATATATATATATATATATATATTACCCAACTTTAAAAGTGAAATAAGTGTCTAATGGCCTAACTAGGCCCATTTATCCAATTGTGGATCGTACTCTTCTTCTAAGTAGCCGAGAATTCTCCAAGTTTGAGAACGGATTTAAATCTCTCTAGCCCCTTTGGGGAGAATCAATTTTTGGAAAACCCCTCTTTATTCTCACTACCCCCTCTCCTTCCCAATTTTTCCATAAACCAACTTTACTCCTTATCCCTTTAATTCTACATTTAATTTAATATCAACATATTTTTTATTCAACCAATCAAAAACTTTCTCTCTCTTCTCTCATTAGAAAAACAAACCTACCAAATGTCTCACCTTTTACGACATTAAACGTACGAGATATTTTAGGATTGCAGATTTGGTACAACTGGGAAAAATGCGTACAACTACGAAAGTTATGAAATTATAGGCCGTTTTTTTCTCTTTCTTTTTCAGGGACAATGAAAAGGAATTCAGTCATACGCTTTGCTTATGACGGATACTATACACGTATCAGAGAAGATGTACATTGGATTTTTAATGGAGTAGATGAATAAGTGTATTCTTTTCTTATGAATAAATCGAAAGGGGAAGTATCATATGTTAAGATGGTTGAGAAGATTTGCAGGAAAAAAAAGGTAGATGAGGCTACGACAAAACTGAGAGCTAGTTACTTTCCCTTCACATTCAAAGGACGTAAGCTAAGACCAAATTATATTCGTGATGATGAAGATGTTGTGTGTGAAGTGAAGAAGGGCTTATTTGGTTGATTTGAGTGAAGAAGGGCTTATTTGGTTGATTTGAGAAGCAAAACATGCAGTTGTAGACGTTTTGATATAGACAAGTATTCATGTGTGCATGCAATAGCGGCTACACTTACATCAAACAAGGATGCAGCTCCCGATCTCCGGGCACATGATTTGTGCTCAAAGTATTATTGGATCGAGCTTTGGGTTTTGGCGTATACGAGGACAATTTATCCGGTTCCCCAAAATAGTCAATGGGTTCTTCCTGAGGAGATACTACAACTGTTTGCCTATCCTCCGGATTATGAGGTAAAACAAGGAAGAAGACAAGAAACAAGATTCTCCTCCGTTGGAGAACATAGAGGAAGAGGACGTAAGAAGAGGTCGCATGGATCGAGCGGTTTGGGCGTTGATGGAGACGATGATGGAGACGATGCAGGTGGTCAAGGTTGATTTCTCAATGCTATTTATTAGGTTAATTTAAGAAACCATGTTGTTTGTATTGGTTTTGTTTGTGAAACTTATATGTTATGTGTTGTACAACTAAGTTTTAGCAGGTACAACTATGGTTGATTTTCTTCTCGTATCTGTGCAAATTGTCAGTCTGGGTACAACTAAGTACCAAAGGTACAACTAAGGTCTAATGCCTTAGCCAATTTTCAGAATTTTATATAATATGAAAATTTAAAACCAAATTAAAAAAAATTTAAAAAATGCATAAACGATTGTAATGAAACTACACAACAAGTTTTTGACAAAAAAAATTCATATTTTTGAAAAATACTGAAATTCTTACTCAAAATCCCACATTCATACACTAACAACCTTATACTTTCATGGTTACTTTGTAGATTTGAACTAAAATTTTATAAATTTTTGAAATACTTGTATTTTGATAAATATAAATGCACAGATACAAAGTAGTGGTATTTTTATGAGACAATACCATCGGTTCCACCAACAAAAATTAAATTAGAGTTGATAACAACTAGATTTACTAAAATCTCTGTATTGTACAACTATGAGCAAAAATGTGCAACCGAGTACAACTGTACAACTATGAACAAATTTGAGCTATTATTTAATAATTGTTTTCAAAATAACGGCACCATGTATGCCATTTGTCAGATTTTTTCAAAATAACGGCGCCAGGTAGATTCACTGTTTTTTTTTTTCCAAAACCCTTACAAACCCACATATTTGTCAGATTTTTTGATTAATTTAGATTTTTTTTTTTTTGTTCAAAACCCTTAGATTATATTCAATACATAAATTCATACTTAAAAATATTAAGATTCAAATTAAAAGATTCATACATAATTAGATAATTAGATTTTTTTTTGTTTTGGGCAAATTTTAGATAATTAGATTCAGATACAAAGATTCATACCTAATCAAAATACATAAACCCAGAAACATAATTGTACCTAGTCATACCAGTTGTACCTAAACACAGATTCATACCTAATCAAAATATATAAACCCAGAAACATAGTTGTACATAATCGTACCAGTTGTACCTAAACACAGATTTATACATCAACATCACACACCAGAATTTTAGTCTGGGTACAACTAAGTACCACATGTAGACGAAAATAACAACTAGATTATATTCACTATTTTTTTTTTTTTCAAAACCCTTACAAACCCACATATTTGTCAGTTTTTTTGATTAATATAGAATTTTTATTTTTTTTTTGGTTCAAAACCCTTAGATTATATTCAATACATAAAAATATTAAGATTCAGATTAAAAGATTCATACATAATTAGATTCAGATACAAAGATTCATACCTAATCAAAATACATAAACCCAGAAACATAGTTGTACCTAATCGTACCAGTTGTACATAAACACAGATTCATACCTAATCAAAATACATAAACCCAGAAACATAGTTGTATCTAATCGTATCAGTTGTACCTAAACACAGATTTATACATCAACATCACACACCAAAATACAAGCGATACTCATCATCAGAGATCAAAATAGGAGCCGAACTCATCTCTTGCTCCATCTCCTTCTCCTTCTTCTCATGCTCCTGCTCCTTCTCCTTCTTCTTCTTCTCCTTCTCCTTCTTCAGAGAGTGACAACGAATCTCTAGCAAATTATTTTTTGGGTTTTGTGAATTGTGAAGTAGGAATGTTTTTCCAAGAACGCTAAATCGAAAACCCTTGCAAAGTGAATTTTAGAGGAGTAGCGAGAGGCGAGAGATGAAAACGGCGGTTCGTCGTTTGGTTTTAGAGAAAAGGGGAAAAAAATTTAGGGTTAGGGATTTGATTTTGGAATTTTCGATTTTGAGACTTTTAGTATTAAATGATCTGAAATCCGACCCAATATATGTGGATCTAGATCCAAATTGCGGTTGGGTTAGTAAATAAGTCGAAAATCCACGTTTTATTTGTCTTTTACTATTTTTCAGAATTAAAATAATTAATTTAACTCAAGTTTTTTTATTTCGGGGCTAATTAGAGAATCATATGAGGACAGGGGCCGATGAGAATTTAATCCTTAGAACCCAATGTTCCAACTTCCAAGCATGAATCTCCTCGATCGGAAATTTCCAAAATTGGTCAACGGCCGATTACGCGTATTTTGTTTTCTCTAAGTCAATGATGATTTCGACGGTCCGAGATTCTTTTACTGGGTTTCAAAACCTTTCTAATTACTTTGCTTTTAGTCATAGAAGTGGAAAATGGAACAAGGATCGTCCCGTGGCTTTATTTGGCTGATTCTATTTCTCGATTTGGTTCTCAGAGTCACCGGAAACACACAAGGTTCGTTTCTTCACTTTTCTCTAGTGTATTCCCTTGATCCCTTAAAGGCAACGACTTTCTTTTTTTTTACAGTTGATGCTCTATCTGCTCTAAGAGTCAGTTTATCTGACCCTAACAATGTACTTCAAAGCTGGAATGTCACTCATGTTACTCCATGTTCATGGGTTTATATAACTTGCAATAGTGAAAACAGTGTTACTCGTGTGTAAGTTTCTTTCCCTCTCTCTCTGTCTCTCTGCTGGTTTTGTAACTAAATGATTCAACCCTTTTACTGCTCAGTGACCTGGGAAATGTTAATCTATCTGGAGAACTGGTGCCACAGCTTGGTCAGCTTCCAAACTTGCAGTACTTGTAAACCATCGCTTCGTCAATGTCTCTAATATTGATATAGTGTTTAAAATTACTAAGTATCTTGTTTGCTACATATTGCATTTTGTTTTCTTTAACATGGATTTTTGGTAGTTTAAGATATATTTCCAATCTAAGAATTCTCTAATCAAAAATATAATTAAGCAAAGCTTAATGACAGGGAGCTTTATAGCAATAACATTACTGGGGAGATACCTGAGGAGCTTGGCAACTTGATGGAACTAGTAAGCTTGGATCTTTACGCGAACAGCATAAGTGGTCCCATCCCTTCGTCTCTTGGCAAACTAGGAAAACTCCGGTTCTTGTATGTACCATACTCTCCTTCTTCTCTTTACCGCTTCAAAATGCAGCTTCATTGTTTACAGTTTCAAAGTTTTGTTGTATTTATTTTCTAAAAAATTATTGCGTCTAACATTCCAGACCTTAATGAAGGTCACGGTCTAGTGTAATTATTTCAGGGAGAGGGTTGTTAAGTGCAGCAGTGTTTTACTACCCCCACATTTCTGCTAAATTATTTCATATAGTAAAAGAATTCCGAAGTCTTTAGTAAAATATTACCCTTGGAATATATTACATCACTTATAAAGAATTCACAGTCATTAACTGCGTCAGCATAGTCCTTTGTCACATTGTGATCCTTAGTGGAAGCTATTGAGTTAATGAATTTAGTTGTATGTCATTGGTCTGCACCTGTAAGGAGACATTTGATAATATCCTGCCTTAGCTTTGGATTAAACCCAAGGCCTATCATCAGAAACTTCAGTGTACATGTGTAGCTTGAATGTTTCAGAAGTAGTTAGAAGCTAATTGTACGAATTCAATAAACAAATTCAGCCATTGCCCTGAAGGTTCTATGCTGTTGGACATGATTTCAGAACAGCACTAGTTCCTAACAACATTATTTTTATAGACAAAACGTGTTGTTTGTCATTTTGAACTCTTTAGTGGTTAATATTGATGACATGGTATCCTGCTATAATGTATGTGATTAGGCGTCTTAATAACAACAGCTTATCTGGAGAAATTCCAAGGTCTTTGACTGCTGTGCCACTGCAGGATCTGTGAGTATAACTTTTATTCTCCTGAATTATATATGGTGCAATCTTGAGTTATGACATTAACGATATCATCCTGAAATGCAGGGATGTCTCAAACAATCGGCTCAGTGGAGATATTCCTGTAAATGGTTCTTTTTCGCAGTTCACTTCTATTAGGTTTTCCTTCTTGTTCCTAGTTTTATTCTTGATGGAGTGGTCAGAATAAATTACTTATTGTCTGAAAGTTATCTGCAGTTTTGCCAATAATAATTTAAGGCCGCGACCTGCATCTTCACCACCATCACCTTCAGGTTTTAATTTTACGTCTTTCATTGTCTTTTATGTATATCTTGTCGGTTTCAGTGTCTAGTTTCCTTCCACATTCTTCTATTTAATGGTTGGGTGCTGGTAAAGTATGGCATTTTCACATATAGCACTCACACATTTATGCATACCATTCTGGCTGGCACAAAAAATACTTTTGGGAAGTTATCTCCTAGTGGTATGACATTAATCCACTATCTTCTTTTTATTTATTAATGGTTGCACATTTGGATAAGACAAGTGAGAAATTGAGTTGAACTTGCCAGTCTGCTGGAGCAGAACAATGTGGAACTCTCTAGTTTGGTAAAGTAAGAAGGGTTAATGGCCACTGTATGAAAAAATAGAGTTTATGGAATATATGTGGGTAACATAGGACTTGAAGATCTATTTGACACTTTTGAAGGTCTTTGATCTGAAAAATGTATTAGCTCTTTCACTTTTGCTCAAACATTCCACTTGGTTGATGAATCAAATTTTTTGCCCATGAAACTCTTCAATATATCACACAATTGTGAATAAGTTCTGTATTAAGAAGCTTTGTGTTTATCTCAGGAATGACTGCAGCAATAGCAGGGGGAGTTGTTGCAGGTGCGGCACTTCTATTTGCGCTTGCTTGGTGGATGAAAAGAAAACTGCAGGATCACTTTTTTGATGTACCTGGTTAGTCAACTCTCTTAACTTATTTTCCCATTGAATCTTTCTTTGGCTGATTTTAATCTGTTTTGGTAAACCAAATTTTGCAGTTGAGGAAGATCCAGAGGTTCATTTAGGACAATTTAAAAGGTTTTCCTTGCGTGAACTGCTAGTTGCTACAGAGAAATTTAGCAAAAGAAATGTATTGGGTGAAGGACGTTTTGGTAAAGTGTATAAAGGACGTTTAGCCGATGGCTCTCTAGTGGCTGTGAAAAGGCTAAGAGAAGAATGTACCAAGGGTAGGAAACTGCAGTTCCAAACTGAGGTTGAGATGATCAGTATGGCCGTTCATAGGAACTTGCTTCGGCTTCATGGTTTTTGCATGACTCCAACTGAAAGATTACTTGTTTATCCCTACATGGCTAATGGAAGTGTTGCTTCTTGTTTAAAAGGTACCTCGTTCTTTGTTCTAAAAGTTATTATTCCTTCCAGTTTCTTCATCTTTTTACTTTGATTGCATATGGTATACCACAGGCGGGTGGAGACTTGGTCTCCAGCTGTTTGGGAAAATTAAGAAAAACTTTCTGATCCTTATATAGTTTTGTTTTGACTGGTTTTAAATTGGGTCAGTTGGTAAAGTATCTTATCTTTGATTTTCCCTGTTTAGAACGTCCTGAAGGCAATCCACCACTTGATTGGGCAAAAAGAAAGAATATTGCTTTGGGATCAGCAAGGGGGCTCGCGTATCTACATGATCATGGCAACCAAAAAATCATTCACCGGGACGTGAAAGCTGCGAATATATTGTTAGATGAAGAGTTTGAAGCTGTTGTTGGAGATTTTGGGCTCGCAAAATTAATGAATTATAACGACTCCCATGTGACAACTGCGGTACGCGGTACATTTGGCCATATAGCTCCTGAGTACTTTTCGACAGGAAAATCTTCTGAGAAAACTGATGTTTTTGGATACGGGGTCATGCTTCTCGAGATCATCACTGGACAGAAAGCTTTCGATCTTGCTCGGCTTGCAAATGATGATGATATCATGTTACTCGACTGGGTATGTGTTTTTTTATGGTTCCCAATCATCTTTTTGAGTCCAAAATAGTCATTTTGCAATGAAGAAGAATGTTTGTTTTATGGGTATGATTAGGTGAAAGAGGTTTTGAAAGAGAAGAAGTTGGATAGACTTGTGGACGCAGAACTCGAAGGAAAGTACGTGGAAACAGAAGTGGAGCAGCTGATTCAAATGGCTCTGCTCTGCACTCAAAGTTCTGCGATGGAACGTCCCAAGATGTCAGAAGTAGTGAGAATGCTGGAAGGAGATGGTTTAGCTGAGCGATGGGAAGACTGGCAAAAGGAGGAGATGCCAATACATGATTTTAATTATCAAGCCTATCCTCATGCTGGCACTGACTGGCTCATCCCCTATTCCAATTCCCTTATCGAAAACGATTACCCCTCAGGTCCAAGATAACCTTTAAGAAAGGGTCATTTCATGTGGGTTCTTCAACAAGTATATATATATATAGATTGGTGAAGTTGTAAGAAGTCAAAAACCCACATTCACCTTTGAATATGAATACTCCAATACTAATCAGCTGTACCATAGTTTCTTTCCACTTTCATTAAGCAATATGTTTACAAACCAAGAAAAACTATGCTTAAAGCTTTGTTGAGATATATCTACAAAATATATTGAGATATTTGAAAATTCCTAGAAGCAGAAATAATAATACAATAGCTTTATAACGCCTAATTTGAAAATGATGATCTTGAATACCAATACATTGTAGGAGGATTCATCATGATAGGAGCTTTTGCTCATGGAGCTATATTTTTTATTAGAGATTACGAATCTAGAACAGAATGAGGATAATGGGTTGGCAAGAATGTTAGACCATAAAGAATCTGTCATATCCCTTTAAAATTATGCAGCCTCTTTCTAGGATTCCAGAACTTTATGTTCGTAATGGCGTCATGCTTGCTTTTGGTACTCCTAGAAAACAAATCTTGATCGAACCCATTATTTGTCCAAGAAATACAATCTGCTCATAGAAAATCTTCATATAGCTTTGTTGTACTTTTTCTTCGACAAACTACAAAGCATATGGTTGTCAGGCTAGTTAGTTAAATGTTACTAGATTATGTACCCGCGCGTTGCGCGGGATTTTTAATTAGTGTGGTTATCAATGCGAATCTTTGAGTATAAATCTAATCAGTTGAATTTAATATTTTTTACTTTATTCATGTGCATTATCTTTCCAATATAGTAAAAAAAAATTCACACGTTTCATTACAATTTCTTTCGTTATCTTCTAGGATTCAGTCGTTGTTTCCCGATATTTACTCTCTTTTCGCCTTATATTGACTCATATATAATATACTCGATTGTGAATTAGTTCTCAAGATATATCGTATATCATTTCTCCTTCCTATCTTTGAATACTCAATTCTTTTTTTATAAGTTGCATAATCTTTTTATTAAAGTGAACATCAGAAAATTTTATGAAATGTTTTGTCATAAGGTTTTTTTGACCATGTTTTGGTGGATGTAAAATTCTTTTGTATACAACAAATCTCATATATAAACTCATTGCTATTCACAAACATCGGATTTTAACGTCAAGTTTTTCATTTATCTTGACTGTTTGAAAGATATAAAATTCTCTTTTCACATACATAATTTGACGTATATTATGATTCTAGATAGTATTCTTAGTGTTGATTTTTTCTAAAATATGTAAATTACGAAATCATAAGTTATTCTATTTTTTTTTTTTTTTTGTCGTCTTAATATTGAAACAAATAAAGAGTTTGCTAGAAACAGAGTAAAACAAAAACAGGGAAACTGAAATAACAAAACAAAGTAAGAGTAAATCAACCACAATCATTGTCTACCTCGCCGTTCGTCCTCAATCCGGTTATTCTAATTTTAAAATACGTTTATTTTAAAAAAAAAAACAAAATCATTCTTCTTTCTAATTAAAAAACTCTTCAATATACCATTAATATTCTAATTTCCAAATAGCATTCTCAAATATTATTATTACACAATTTTATTATTCGATTAGATTATTATTACACAGTTTTATTAAACTCTTCAATATACCATTACTAAAACATAGGTCTTTGTTTTATTTCAAATCACCTTAATTTTTTTTCATTCTATGTTAATTTCCTAAACACTGATTACTATTTAGTTTTTCTTCTTAGGTATTTATTTTTTATATAAAACCCTCCATGTTTTAATTAAGAAAACATTAATAATATAGACAAATTTCTTAATTTAACTATTTATATTATATTATAATTATAAACAATAATATGTACTCAATCCTTCTTATTTTTTAACCGGTATAAGGAATTGATACTTTAACCTTAACAAATATATTCTCAAATTTTATTTTTTTTTTTTTAGAAATAAATTACTTTTTTTATTAAGTAAGAACCTTTAAATTTGGTATTTATTAACTCTTATTTTCTTTATTGTACTAAATAATTGTAATTCTTAAAAGTGATTGTTGTTCCATTAAAATATATGATAAGTTTCCGTTTTCTTATCACTAACTATTTTAAAATAATTACGCATTATATGTTAAGATATAATTATCTTATTTTATATTTCTCCAATCTCAATTCAAAAGTTTCATGTTTAAATATGAGTAAGATATAATTATTCATTATCTGTTTTATATTTGTTTTTCCGTTTTTTCATATTTAATTTTTTTGTAATTTTTTTTTAAATGGAGGGTAATAATATAAATTATGTGAATTAATTTATTTTAATATGTTTTTCTTAATAAATAAGATATATGGATCCTACCAAAATAATAAAATGTGATGACATGGATGTTGATGTGGACACCTTAGATGGAGAGAGAACTCTCTCATTATATATATAGATTTGGTATTTATTAATTCTTACTTTCTTTATTCTACTAAATAATTGTAATTCTTAAAAGTGATTGTTGTTCCATTAAAATATATGATAAGTTTCCGTTTTCTTATCTCTAACTATTTAAAAATAATTACGCATTATATGTTAAGATATAATTATCTAATTTTATATTTCTCTAATCTCAATTCAAAAGTTTCATGTTTAAATATGAGTAAGATATAAAGTTTCTCCAACATAGTAAAACGTTTCTCACATTTTTCACTACAATATTTTTCGTTATCTTCTATGATTCACTCGTCGTCTCCCAACATCTACTCTCTTTTCTCCTTAGATCATTTATATTTTCTCCTTCATATCATTCGATACTCAATTTTTTTTTTATAAGTTTCATGATCTTTTTATTAAAGTGAACAGAAATCTGAGGAGATGTTTATCATAAAGCTTTTTTTTACCATGTTTTGGTGCATCTAAAATTGCTTTATAGAAAATAGATTTCATAGACTCATTCCTATTCGTAAACATAGGATTTCAACGTGAAATTTTGCACTTTATCTTGACCATTTGAAAAATACAAAAATCTCTTTCTACATATATAATTTAACGTATATTATGATTCTAGAAAGTATTCTTAATGTGACACTTACGAACTCATAAAAATTATTCTAATTTTAAAATACATTTATTTTTTAAAAAAAAATCCTTTTTATTTCTAGGGGCTTTTGCAAAAATGCCACTTTTTCAATGCCACTTTTCAAAAATACCCCTTTTAAAAAACCTTATAAAAAATGCTCTTAAAAATATAAGATTTACCCAAATATGTATGTAATATTATTAAAACATACACAAACTACATTTCTATGTATCTAAAATCTTATAAATACTTTATAAATACCTTATAAATGCATTTAAATACTTTTAAAAACCTTTAAAATATCTTGTAAAACCTTTGAAAAACCTTAAAAATTCTTTAAAATAACTTGTAAAACCTTTAAAAACACCTTATAAAATTTTATAAATACTTGGATCGAGTCTTCAAGTAGTAGTTACAATCCATAAGTACCTTATAAACCTAATAAAACTTTATAAAAATTTCAGATTTAAAAAGGGGCATTTTTTAAAATGGACATCTAAAAGGGGCATTTTTTAAAAGAGGCACACCAAAAGGGGTATTTTTAACAATTTCCCTTATTTCTAATGAAAAACTCTTCTATCTACCATTACTATTCTAATTTCCAAATAGCATTCTCAAATATTATTATTACACAGTTTTAATACTCGATAAGATTATTTTATTTTTATTTTTGAAGTTCAGGATAGTTTTTTTTTATTATTGCAAATCACCTTAATTTTTTTCAATCTATGTTAATTTTCTAAACACTAATTAATATTTAGTTTTTCTTTTTTAGGTATTCACTTTTTAATTTAGAAAAAATTAATAATATAGAAAATATACTAATATATATTATATTATAATTATAAATAATAATATGTTCTAAATTCTTTTTATTTTTTAATCGGTACTCAAATTTTAAATGTCTATTTTCCAGAAATGAATTGCTTTCTATTTTAAGTAAAAACCTTTAAATTTGGTTTTTTAACTCTTATTTTCTTTACTCTACTAAATAATTGTAACTCTTAAAAAATAAATTTTGTACCATTAAAATATATGATAAGTTTCTTTTTTCGTATCTCTAACTATTTAAAAATATTTACTCATTATATGTTAAAATATAATGATCTAATATTTATTCAATCTCTATTCAAAATTTTCATATTGTATATGATCTAATATACAATTTTTTTCGTTTTTTCATAATATTTCATTAATTTTTGTCAATTATTGTTTTTTTTTAATGTGTGAATTAGTTTTCGTTTAATTGTTTTTGTTTTAATAAATGAAATAGGTGGAGCCCACAAAAAAATAAATTATGATGACATGGATGCTGATGTGGACACCCTAGATGGAGAGAAAACTCTCCCATTATATATATAGATTTGGTATTTATTAATTCTTACTTTCTTTATTCTACTAAATAATTGTAATTCTTAAAAGTGATTGTTGTTCCATTAAAATATATGATAAGTTTCCGTTTTCTTATCTCTAACTATTTAAAAATAATTACGCATTATATGTTAAGATATAATTATCTAATTTTATATTTCTCTAATCTCAATTCAAAAGTTTCATGTTTAAATATGAGTAAGATATAAAGTTTCTCCAACGTAGTAAAACGTTTCTCACATTTTTCACTACAATATTTTTCGTTATCTTCTATGATTCACTCGTCGTCTCCCAACATCTACTCTCTTTTTTCCTTAGATCATTTCTATTTTCTCCTTCATATCATTCGATACTCAATTTTTTTTTTATAAGTTTCATGATCTTTTTATTAAATTGAACAGAAATCTGAGGAGATGTTTATCATAAAGCTTTTTTTTACCATGTTTTGGTGCATCTAAAATTGCTTTATAGAAAATAGATTTCATAGACTCATTCCTATTCGTAAACATAGGATTTCAACGTGAAATTTTGCACTTTATCTTGACCATTTGAAAAATACAAAAATCTCTTTCTACATATATAATTTAACGTATATTATGATTCTAGAAAGTATTCTTAATGTGACACTTACGAACTCATAAAAATTATTCTAATTTTAAAATACATTTATTTAAAAAAAAAAAAATCCTTTTTATTTCTAGGGGCTTTTGCAAAAATACCACTTTTTCAATGCCACTTTTCAAAAATACCCCTTTTAAACAACCTTATAAAAAATGCTCTTAAAAATATAAGATTTACCCAAATATGTATGTAATATTATTAAAACATACACAAACTACATTTCTATGTATCTAAAATCTTATAAATACTTTATAAATACCTTATAAATGCATTTAAATACTTTTAAAAACCTTTAAAATATCTTGTAAAACCTTTGAAAAACCTTAAAAATTCTTTAAAATAACTTGTAAAACCTTTAAAAACACCTTATAAAATTTTATAAATACTTGGATCGAGTCTTCAAGTAGTAGTTACAATCCATAAGTACCTTATAAACCTAATAAAACTTTATAAAAATTTCAGATTTAAAAAGGGGCATTTTTTAAAATGGACATCTAAAAGGGGCATTTTTTAAAAGAGGCACACCAAAAGGGGTATTTTTAACAATTTCCCTTATTTCTAATGAAAAACTCTTCTATCTACCATTACTATTCTAATTTCCAAATAGCATTCTCAAATATTATTATTACACAGTTTTAATACTCGATAAGATTATTTTATTTTTATTTTTGAAGTTCAGGATAGTTTTTTTTTATTATTGCAAATCACCTTAATTTTTTTCAATCTATGTTAATTTTCTAAACACTAATTAATATTTAGTTTTTCTTTTTTAGGTATTCACTTTTTAATTTAGAAAAAATTAATAATATAGAAAATATACTAATATATATTATATTATAATTATAAATAATAATATGTTCTAAATTCTTTTTATTTTTTAATCGGTACTCAAATTTTAAATGTCTATTTTCCAGAAATGAATTGCTTTCTATTTTAAGTAAAAACCTTTAAATTTGGTTTTTTAACTCTTATTTTCTTTACTCTACTAAATAATTGTAACTCTTAAAAAATAAATTTTCTACCATTAAAATATATGATAAGTTTCTTTTTTCGTATCTCTAACTATTTAAAAATATTTACTCATTATATGTTAAAATATAATGATCTAATATTTATTCAATCTCTATTCAAAATTTTCATATTGTATATGATCTAATATACAATTTTTTTCGTTTTTTCATAATATTTCATTAATTTTTGTCAATTATTGTTTTTTTTTTAATGTGTGAATTAGTTTTCGTTTAATTGTTTTTGTTTTAATAAATGAAATAGGTGGAGCCCACAAAAAAATAAATTATGATGACATGGATGCTGATGTGGACACCCTAGATGGAGAGAAAACTCTCCCATTATATATATAGATTTGGTATTTATTAATTCTTACTTACTTTATTCTACTAAATAATTGTAATTCTTAAAAGTGATTGTTGTTCCATTAAAATATATGATAAGTTTCCGTTTTCTTATCTCTAACTATTTAAAAATAATTACGCATTATATGTTAAGATATAATTATCTAATTTTATATTTCTCTAATCTCAATTCAAAAGTTTCATGTTTAAATATGAGTAAGATATAAAGTTTCTCCAACGTAGTAAAACGTTTCTCACATTTTTCACTACAATATTTTTCGTTATCTTCTATGATTCACTCGTCGTCTCCCAACATCTACTCTCTTTTTTCCTTAGATCATTTCTATTTTCTCCTTCATATCATTCGATACTCAATTTTTTTTTTATAAGTTTCATGATCTTTTTATTAAATTGAACAGAAATCTGAGGAGATGTTTATCATAAAGCTTTTTTTTACCATGTTTTGGTGCATCTAAAATTGCTTTATAGAAAATAGATTTCATAGACTCATTCCTATTCGTAAACATAGGATTTCAACGTGAAATTTTGCACTTTATCTTGACCATTTGAAAAATACAAAAATCTCTTTCTACATATATAATTTAACGTATATTATGATTCTAGAAAGTATTCTTAATGTGACACTTACGAACTCATAAAAATTATTCTAATTTTAAAATACATTTATTTTTTAAAAAAAAAATCCTTTTTATTTCTAGAGGCTTTTGCAAAAATGCCACTTTTTCAATGCCACTTTTCAAAAATACCCCTTTTAAAAAACCTTATAAAAATGCTCTTAAAAATATAAGATTTACCCAAATATGTATGTAATATTATTAAAACATACACAAACTACATTTCTATGTATCTAAAATCTTATAAATACTTTATAAATACCTTATAAATGCATTTAAATACTTTTAAAAACCTTTAAAATATCTTGTAAAACCTTTGAAAAACCTTAAAAATTCTTTAAAATAACTTGTAAAACCTTTAAAAACACCTTATAAAATTTTATAAATACTTGGATCGAGTCTTCAAGTAGTAGTTACAATCCATAAGTACCTTATAAACCTAATAAAACTTTATAAAAATTTCAGATTTAAAAAGGGGCATTTTTTAAAATGGACATCTAAAAGGGGCATTTTTTAAAAGAGGCACACCAAAAGGGGTATTTTTAACAATTTCCCTTATTTCTAATGAAAAACTCTTCTATCTACCATTACTATT
>NW_003302553.1:18530610-18764169 GCF_000004255.2 Arabidopsis lyrata subsp. lyrata
TAGCATTCTCAAATATTATTATTACACAGTTTTAATACTCGATAAGATTATTTTATTTTTATTTTTGAAGTTCAGGATAGTTTTTTTTTATTATTGCAAATCACCTTAATTTTTTTCAATCTATGTTAATTTTCTAAACACTAATTAATATTTAGTTTTTCTTTTTTAGGTATTCACTTTTTAATTTAGAAAAAATTAATAATATAGAAAATATACTAATATATATTATATTATAATTATAAATAATAATATGTTCTAAATTCTTTTTATTTTTTAATCGGTACTCAAATTTTAAATGTCTATTTTCCAGAAATGAATTGCTTTCTATTTTAAGTAAAAACCTTTAAATTTGGTTTTTTAACTCTTATTTTCTTTACTCTACTAAATAATTGTAACTCTTAAAAAATAAATTTTGTACCATTAAAATATATGATAAGTTTCTTTTTTCGTATCTCTAACTATTTAAAAATATTTACTCATTATATGTTAAAATATAATGATCTAATATTTATTCAATCTCTATTCAAAATTTTCATATTGTATATGATCTAATATACAATTTTTTCGTTTTTTCATAATATTTCATTAATTTTTGTCAATTATTATTTTTATTTAATGTGTGAATTAGTTTTCGTTTAATTGTTTTTGTTTTAATAAATGAAATAAGTGGAGCCCACAAAAAAATAAATTATGATGACATGGATGCTGATGTGGACACCCTAGATGGAGAGAAACTCTCCCATTATATATATAGATTATGAGAATAGTAATTGAGGTTTTGTATTTGTAGTTTTGTTTGGTTTTCGCTGTTTAACAATTGATTGTACTAATAATTTTTTAAAAAATTAATTTATGCTTTTTATTTAAAATTATCTTGAATTTTATAAATAACTTAAACATGGTAAGTTATAGAACGTAAAAATATATTATTTTATCAATAATGATTTATTTTGTATTTGGTTTATAACACATAGAATGAATTATTTATTCTAGAGTTAGAGGAATACATCAAAATGATTTTTAGGAAAAAAAACACCAAAAACATTATTGATTAAATTAATTCAATCGATGTAAATTGTTATGACTAACAAATTGTGGATGAAAAAACCCGCACAATGTGCGGGTATTAGCCTAGTAGTATAAAATTTTAGGCTTTTGTGTTTTATTTATTTTTAGATTTCCAAAACTTTAGTTATTTTAATGGAACTTACCAGAACTAATCCATTGTCTTAACAAAAAGGTAGAAAGGAAGATGAAAAACCACATGAAATTTTACAACTTGCACTATAATTGTTTACCATATGATTTTTTAATTAAATTTAATAAATGAATGAAATATTAACATGGCAATAAATAGCGTCGGTAAAGCAAATATATCGACAAAATTAGAAAACAAAGAAAATGTGGAAAAGCATTAAAAATAAGAAAAAATTGACAAACGTCACGACTCTGGTTAAAATCAAAAGTGAATACTCCAAAAATGAAGATGATATTTACCCAAAAATATCTAAAAAATTCTTAAAAAAAAAATTTTAACTAAAATTTTTAAATTTTAAGTTATATTTGTTTTGTTATTATTGTTTGGTTTGTTTAATGTTTAAGATTATATAATTATACTTTTATTTATAATTGTAGGATTCACCCGTGGTATACCATCCCATATTAATATCGACTCAAATCCGTCCCACCATATAACTTTGTCCCGTGAAATTAAACAGCATTTAGTTATTTTTCTTTTTAATAATATTTTTATTTAAAATACATATAATTCGAGTCAATTTAAAAGTTTGCTTTAACATAATATATATATTTTAATTGTTATAGAGTTCAAATATTATAAAAGTCTTATAGAACTTAAATCTTATAAATACTCTAAAAGTTTTATAAAGTTTAAATATTTATAAATATTTATAATGTATGTTTAAACTCTTTATAAATTCATATAAAGTACAAATATTTAAAATATTTGAAACTTCATAAATGTTTTAGTTTTTTTAATATTTAAAACATTTTATAAAGTTTAACTTTATAAAAAGTTTAAATAATTATAACATTTAACTTTTAATAAAGTTTAAATATTTATAATATTTTGAAACTTTTTAAAAGTTTAAATTCTTTAAAATAAAGAACCGGAGTAAACCGGATACAATTTTAATATTGGACGCTTGACAAATCAAGCTTCCTGCTCATTTGTATTCAGAATCATTTTAGTCCTTTTTATAGTATGATTATGAACCATTGCCCAATTTTTTAAGCAATGTGGGACATTGTACACATATTTTTTCTTCATCGATTGAGTCATATATGTCCATTTTTTAAAATTTGAATCACATTATATGCAGAAAAAATCTATTATTATATTAATTATATGTATTTTATATAAATTTAAAATAAATTAAATATAAGATCATATAAAAGTCAAAGAAGAATCAAATATTAATGTTTAAATTATGTAGAGATGTTTTAGGAAATTATCAATTAATCGAATTTAGAAACAAAATCAATTTATTACCATATTTGAAACCCACGGTTTCTAAAAGATTTTTTCAAAAAACATTTTGTAATATTAATTAATAGATAAATATTTATGACAATGACATTCTCTTGTAAATAAGTGTCAACTAAAGATTTATTTCATATTTGTACTTCGAAAATGTATATATAGATACATTACAATATCTCTCTCATATACGTGAAATGTCGAAATATGGTACGTTTCATTAAGGATCTAGCGAAGGAGGTCTTTGAGACACACTCTGTTTGAAGGGAAACACAGGAATGTGGTTAGGGTTGAGAGATATATTTCATGGGTACCTTTGTTCTAAATTTTGACTTGTTTGCAATTTTTTTTAAAAAACCCAAGATTTCAATTGTTAAAGTCTCGATGAAGATTACAGCGGTGAGAGTTCTTCTCGTCGTCTTCTTCATTTCGATTTCCAGCGTCTCCGGTCATTGCTATTTTCCGCATCTTTCGGCTACCGCTCCTATCAATCAGGAATGGGTAAAAATGAAAGTAGATGTAAAATTATTACTTAAATGCGAGTATTCTCTTTTGCTTTGATATATATTTTTGTTGTTTGTAAATATATGGTCACAAGCTATACATACTTCCGAAAAGATGGATATCTCCGAAAGATCGGGCATTACCGACATCGTTGTCGTCTTCATACCACAGTCTGGAGCTTCAATTGTCTGAAATTTTTCCGTCAGCTTTTTCTCTTTTTTCATCATATTTCAATTGTATTTTTATTTGTAGTTTTGTTTGGTTACCTCTGTTTAACAATAAATTGTATTAATATTTTATTATTTTTAAGAAAAATAATTTATGCTTTTTATCTTATTTTATAAATTACTTAAACATTGTAGTTTATAAAACGTCCCCATATATATTATTTTATCAATAATAATTTAGTTTGTATCTTTGTTTTTAGTTTATAACACATAAATATTATTTGATATGTGGAGGATTTTGAACTTTTTCTTTCAATTCTAATGAACATATAAACTCTTAAAATTATTCCTTATTCCATGAATAGTATAAAATTTTAGGTTTTGAGAACTATTTGTCAAACACTTTTAATTCTACTATCCTTATACTTATTATTATAAAACCAAAAACAAAACACATTTTAATATTGGATAAACTTGCCAAAAATAATATTTTAGAATTTTTAAATATTTTTGCTTAAATAGAAAGATTCTTTATGTATCAAAGACATTAAATTTTTTAATCGAAATTTATTATTTCCTAAATTACTAGAAAAAATGATTTTCTTAAATAAAAATAAATAAATTGTATGGTCTAAAATTGATACAGCCATTAGAGGAATCATTAGAGGAATGACTATTAGTCAGATTTATAGGCCAGATAGGCTTATTTGGCATTATACAAATTCAGGGAAATATACAGTAAAGTCTGGATATCGACTAGCTCGACAGATGTGCGAGACGGTAGAATGGGGACCAAATTTTAAAATCCTACAAGCTCAAGCGTGGAAAGTCAAAGCTCCTCCAAAAATAAAACATTTCTTATGGCAAATCGCTTCAGGATCTTTGGCAGTTACATCAAAATTAGTACAGCGAGGGATTAGCTGTGACACTATTTGTAAAAGGTGTGAGTTGGCAGAGGAAACTATAAATCATGCTTTATTTGCGTGTTCTCATTCTCTGAAATATGGGAATTATCCGCGGTTCCTTTGGTTCCAGGTTGTTTTCCACTAAATTCGGAACTTTCAAATCTAGATTATCTTTATTGGAGGATACCACCTCCTCGAGATGGGGGGAAAAAACAAATTGTTTTGCCTGGATTTTGTGGTTCATATGGAAATATAGGAATAAAAAATTTTTTAAAGGAATACAAACAGATCCTACAGATATTTTAAATCACGCCTTGAGTGAGAAATTACTGTGGGAAGAAGCTCAAATGGATCCGATCGACAATATTACATTTACGGAATTTTCGGAACCCCCAAACCAATCATTACGATGTCGGTTTGATGGTTCATGGAAAGCTACGGATCCAACAATGGGTTTAGGTTGGTGGTGTTTTCAGGGAACTGCTCAAACTATACTGCTTGGTGCAAAATGCCTTAGGAGATCGCCCTCACCCCTTCATTCGGAAATGGAAGCTTTAATTTGGGCCATGAAGAATATCCTTTCAAGAAGGATTGCCTGTCAGGCGTTTGAATCAGACTGCTCAGAATTGGTCTCGATGGTACAGTCACCTGACGAATGGCCAGCTTTCTCCAACCTTCTAGACGAGTTTGGTTTGCTACGTGTTTCCTTTTCATCTTTCTCACTTTCCCTTATTTCTCGTTCTTGTAATTTAAAAGCGGACTGTTTAGCGCGCTCTTCTAGACTTTTATTTTCTGAAGCTACTTTTGTAAACATTTCTCCTCCTAGTTGGGCAACCAACCAATGAATTTTTTAATAAATGTGTGGTTGACAAAAAAAAAAAAAAAAAAAAAAAAAAAAAAAAAAAAATTTGATACAACCTTTTTCCTATAAATATCATGTATAGTGTCCATCCATCCAACGCAATCCTTGTAGAAAGAGTCAATTCTTGTGGGTTCTTCAACAAGTATATTAGATTGATGAAGTTGTAAGAAGCACAAAACCCACATTCACCTTTGAATATCGATACTCCAACACTAATCATCTCTACGATATAGATGTAGGTTTTGCTTCGTGCCTCTCCTCTACTTAAGCATAAAGCAACATATATGTATAAAAAGCAATAAAGAAAACCACCTGTCTTCTTTTGAGCAGATAAAACTTTACGCTAGTTTTGAGTTTAATTATTGGCAGCTGTTTAGAAAACAGATCTATGCTTCTATTTACGGTTCAAAATATTGATCCCAACTAGGTGATATACTAGTGTCGACGGGTTGTATCCTCACAAAAAGTTTCGATTAAGTCTACCACCCCATCAAACTTGACCCTTGGGCTCTAGGTACATCAAAATTTGACAATGTCTATCCCCACGACGTTTAAAATTTGCTCAACGATCTAGAATTAAGCTTTCGCTTCGTAGACCCTTCACTTCGAGCATAAAGCAATATGTTTACAAATAAATAAAAAAAAAACCATCACCTATCTTCTTTTGAGCAAAGATAATTCGTAAGCATCGAGTTCAATTGATGTCATCAGTTTTTTTTTTAAAAACACTCATATACTCTTCTATCATTAACGGTTCGAAGAATTAATGACAACTATGCATAAAATGTTGTATGCATCTAACTAAAGAAAGTAAAATCAAGGGTATATGTATTTTACTTTATAACATCTTTCCTGATCAAGTTGAAGTTTGCTGGTTGCAAACGCCTAATTTGAAAATGATGCTCTCGAATCTACGTCCGCGGAATTCCTTTTGTGTAGATATATCAAAAAGCTAGGCATGTTTCTCGGTAGTAAGTACTTTCGTTAGAACTTCCTAATAAAAGGATGTTAAATGACAACTTGTTTGTAACTTTTCTCAATGGTAGTCACATTTAACTATCATACTCCACGAAAATGCCTTGTCCTTCAAAATATTCTTGATTTACGTATGTGAATTTTATTGTTCCTTGTCTTGTCCAACTCCTACATAATTCTATCTAGAAGAGATTAATTTTCCACGACTTCTATAATATTATAGTGACAAGTTTAGAGTTTTCGTGTTCGTTGAGGAGTTTTCGTTTCCACATTGTCCAATACTATAATAAGTTAGAATTGTTATTTTATTTTCTTCTTCTTTTTATTGATTTTCATGCCAAATGGGTGGCTGACAATAAGGAGTGTTGAGTTTTCTATTTTGTAGTCGTAAGCCAATAAAACTATATAATATAGTCTTTATATCTTGAATTCTGACCGATTATCATTTCTTTCAAAACGAATTATATTCTTTGGAAAATTTTCTCCCAAACTTATTTTACTATTATACATTGACTATTATGATTATTCTTTCCCTTTATTATTGACTTTTCTCCTGAGAGGAACAAAACCTTGTCTGATTCGGTTTGTCAAGGTGTGATATTTTTTTTTTTATCTATTCTCATGTAATGATGTTGAGATATATTAGCCAAGAATTTTCTATACTTTTTAAGCAAAAGCATGAAGGTTTCTATGAGGCTTCTTAGTCATTTCTTGAGCATGTTCATACGTGACTTAACTTTCCTGTAGCCCTCATAGATTAAGACAACAAAACTTGGTCTACACAAGTTTTAACAAAAGAAATAGCATCAAAAGAACAAAATTTGGTCTAAACTTTGTCCGGTAAACTTAGATACTTTGAATTCTGCCATAACTATGGTATAAGTTATGAGTGGTAAATAAGGTTCCTCGTAACTTGGTTAAAGAACATTTCTTTATTAGGACTTGTCTGCAAAAGTTGAAATACTTCATACTTGTACTAATACGTACTAGTGGTGACATGCTATAAAAGTCATCTTGGTTTAAAGAATGATATAACATAACCATTTGTATCATTAGTTGCATTTGGTCTAATTTTACAAGAGCCATTTGTCATATAAATAATTTTACGGGTGGGATCAAAAACTAGGTAGCTAACAAGTTTTTAATACCTATATATTGTGTTAATTCACCTGCTTTGTTTAGGTTTGATTCTGATCATGCGCTCGTGTGCATGAAAGTACCACACATGCATGGAAGTCAACAAGTTGATAATATCCACTAGGTCCGATTTATAAAAAAATATTACTTCACCTCTGCAGTGGCATGGCATTGAAGTCAGCTACCATGCACCATCTATTATGACACCAATTTTTTGGGAATCTGAATGTTAGTCCTAGTTGATGAAAAAAGAAAAGAGAAGAATGTTAGTCCTAGTCCCACTATAGGTTTCTTCGTCGTAAAACTTGAAGTTGTTCTTTTTTTTTTTTTTTTTTTTTTTTCTAATCTAGAATTTCCAAAAGGTCAGATTACATACAATTCACAAATATAAAGATAGTTTAAATTCATTTCAATAAAAGTTGTTGTAGCGTCAATATTTTTTAAAAATATCCGTTTCTAACAATTTTAGCTAATTGACATTAGCTATAATATGTTTGTTTTGTCTATTATACATACAAATTTTTTAAATGGAACGCAAGGAGTATTAAATATTAGGTTTCTGACCAAAAGAAAGGATGGCATTGATTGCTAGAGATTTCAAATGATATATATTTGTTCTTCAAATGTTATTTAAGTACCTACAAATAATAATCTATTTAAGAAAATAATATGCTCATATATTGGTCCAACATTTAATGGACAATAAGAAGACATGGTGTGAATATATCTGACTCACTAGCCGTGCATGGATTGGCTGCTTCAGAAATTTCTGCACTCTATCCACTTGAAGGTGACATATATATACTCATTTTAATAGTGCTTATTGGTACTTACTTGGAGTATATATATACGCACGTATCAGATCAGGTTGTATTATAATTGTCTACATAATCGAAGCTGTCATAACTTGCAAGTAAAGAATGGTCAGTCTAATGTTCTGTAGTTCGGCCTCACCTTTATGTTCTTCTCCATCAAAAATTACCAAGGCTAGGTACTTTTTTACAAATTGTAATGCAAGACATGGACTCAAAAGATTTTACTTTCTATTAATTTATCGCTATCTTATAATCGGCTTAATGATACACTGAAACTTTACTCTTTCTTCTACAGTTTGGACTTCGATATGAAGAAACTTGGTAAGTTTATTTTCTCATCTTGAATCTCAAAACTATGAGAAGATATAGCTGTATATTTGGTTATCTCTTGTCCTAATTATGCTAGCTTTTTCAGGTGGCAGCACAAAACTTGTCCGGAACGTGAATTTGGAGAAACTAAAGAACAATTATTTGTTTCCTGAAGTAAGTTCATAACCTGATCTCATCTTTATTGCTTTATATAGATATTCCATTATTTGGTATTTAATTGACAGTTTGTTTTCGTGTAAATAGATCAACAGACGTGAGCTTGAGCACATTGAAAAGCATCCAAATGTACAATTGATAAGCCTTGGGACTGGTGATACAACAAAGCCTATACCAGAGCAAATAACCTCACATATGTCTAACGTATGACTCTTTTTTTTGGTATTTGATTTACCTTTTTAATTTTTTTTTTGCGTTAAGCCCTAGCTAAAACATATGGAAGGACTATAACTTCTTACTAAAGGGTCTAAAAAAATGTTTTTGTCCCGGGGACCAAAAAATATTGAGCCGGTCCTGGTCCTGTGTACCGACGGATAGTATTTCTTCATCTCCAAAACTCGTGGAAAAATCTTAATCTAATTTTTGTGATGCAACTACCTAATCTGATTTTTCTGCATGATAGAAAATTGTGTGAGGGATCGTATTGCCCTAGTTGCATTTGCATAGTAATATCTTTGATTTAATCCCCCAAATCAGACAAGCTGCCGGTTGGTAACCAGTCTGGTCTGAAATTTATCCTAAACCACAAGACCCTGAGACCCACTTAAACATAGTCAAACTCTGTTTGAAATCAGAAATTGACCGTTTTGTGGTATAGCCCGATTTTCTTACATGAAGGCTTAAACTGTTCAACTCATACAAATCGTCTTCTTGACTGGACAATCTCAAAAGTCAGATGTCGTTCGTTCTCTTCTTGCTTTTTTCGAAATTTTCGATATTGTCATGGTTTTTGTTATCATGCAAATTAATTATTTTTCTTCAAATTTTTTTAATGGTCGTCGACGCATATGTCGGCCTTTTTTTTGGTCTAGCTCGGTTGGTCTTTTATGTATGTGTATGTTTCGTATATTATAATAGGATGATATGAAGATTTCTCGAGTATTTTTTTGTGGTTAACAGGAAAAATCACAATGTCTATGCTTCGTGAATGGTTCTTTTTTTATTTTAGTTTTAGTAATATCTCTTGTCCCATTATGCGTTCGTTTATATATAATTGCTCTGGTGCAACAAGGGAAGACATGTGTTTCTTTGTCAAATATCTATGCTTTTGTTATTTCTATTGTCCATAGTGCTTTTATAGTGTATGTTTTGTCTGACTTTCATCGACTTTGGTTCTTTTGTTTTAACTACTTTGATTGATGTATATTGCTCTTCTGGTATTTTCTTATATATGTGTAGGTAGTGAATTTTTTTTTATTGTTTTTAAACTATATAATGAAACTATCACTTGGTAATTAAATCATTGGCAATTTTGTCACTGAACAAGGGAAAAATATGTAAAATATAATTTTTTAGATTTTTTTGGAAGACTAGTACTTAGTACTTAGTAGTCAACTAGTCATTAGTAAGTAGTAACATGTGTTGAATTTTGATTATTCAGTTCGCACATGGCCTATCGACGGTAGAAGGATATAGAGGGTATGGACTGGAACAAGGAAATAAGGTAATTATGGTCCTCTTTTCTTTGCGTTGACAAAAGTTGTTTCAATTTAATTTGTTGTTTATTCAACCGATCCTAACCCTAAGTTCTAAACATTTTTTTTCTGGATATTTTACCTCTTTTATATTTGTAAACCGAAAGAAGGATTTAAATTAAACTTACATTTTCATAGTCTCATTATCGTAGTCTCTAGTGAGACTATAAACCAGAGAATTATTTAAGTAGTGAGTCTATTCCTTTGTATTAACATATATATATTTTTTTTCTTAGACCCTGCGAAAAGCTATTGCTGAAACGTTTTATAGAGATTTGCACGTAAAAAGCAATGAAGTTTTTGTATCAGATGGTGCACAAAGTGATATTTCTCGTCTTCAGGTATGCATCTAGGCCAGAGTATTTTGACTTTCTTGATATTTAACACATTCTTTTGGCGTTATGCTGATTCGAGTTTCAAATCTTTAGCTACTCCTAGGCTCCAACGTCACAATTGCTGTGCAAGATCCTACCTTCCCGGTACTATTTTATGTTTACGTTCTCATTTTTTAATGAGAAGTTGTTTTTTTTTTTTTTTGCCTCTTATGCTGCTTTTTTTGTTTTGGATTCAGGCTTACATAGATTCAAGTGTGATAATTGGTCAGACTGGTCATTTCCATGAACCAACCAAGAAGTACCAAAATGTTGTCTACATGCCATGTGGGCCTAAAAATAGTTTTTTCCCTGATCTGGCTATGACCCCAAGGACTGATGTCATCTTCTTTTGTTCTCCTAATAACCCTACTGGTTATGTTGCATCCAGAAAACAACTACATCAACTAGTTGATTTTGCAAAGAGAAATGGTTCCATAATTATTTTTGACTCTGCATATGCTGCTTTTATCGAAGACGATAGCCCACGTTCAATATATGAAATTCCTGGTGCTAGAGAGGTGAGAGTAGTTTACATAATCATGTCTATTTATTGTGGCCGTCCTTTTGCATTCATCCATTGAATTACTCTTTGCTAGGTGGCGATTGAAGTTTCTTCATTCTCTAAGTTTGCGGGTTTCACCGGTGTTCGGCTTGGTTGGACTATCATCCCTGATGAGCTCTTGTACTCTAATGGTTTTCCCATTATCAACGATTTCCATCGCATAGTTACCACTTCCTTCAATGGAGCTTCAAATATTGCTCAGGCAGGTGGACTAGCATGCCTTTCTTCTGGTGGCCTTAAGGTAATAAAACTTTATAGCATTTGCTTACATTTTTTCTAAATAACCCACAATGGTACTAACTAATGCCTTATAAATTCACATGTGCACTCTCATATTTTTGTTTCGTTTTCTTCAATTTATGTTTCTTGGGTTAAAACATTACAGGAGATACGGTCAGTGAACGACTACTACAAAGAGAACAGGAAGATACTGATGGACACTCTAGTCTCGCTCGGCCTCAAGGTTTATGGTGGCGTAAATGCTCCATACTTGTGGGTTCACTTCAAGGGATCAAAATCATGGGACGTTTTTGCTGAGATTCTAGAAAACACTCATATAATAACAGTACCAGGCTCAGGTTTTGGACCCGGTGGAGAAGAGTATTTGAGGATTAGTGGGTTTGGACGCAGAGAGGACATTGTTGAAGCATCAAAGAGGTTGCAGAATTTCTTTAACACACGAACCAAACATTTTACTTATCTCTCTTCTTCTTCTAATACCAATTAGGCTAAACACATATCGTCTTTGTAAGCATCGTCTTGAATAATTTCTCCCACCTATCTTGTACCATAATGTATATTATTGAAATAATAAAAGCTACGGGACCATGTTAGTTGTTTAGCATAATCGTAAGTTTTATCTTCGAAAAGTAAAGGAAATTTTATTCATAAATCGGATCACCTTCTCGTGGAGAGAAAAATTATATATAGGATCGTTTAGCTTAGAGACAAAAATAGAATAATTATTTGTATGAGACAGTAAGATTCTTTGTCGAAGGTGAGGAACAAATAAACGTTATAAATAAATCTGAAATTCGAAAGAATTACAAATAAACCAGTTTCTCTTTTAGCCATACGCGTGGGATACGTTCAGTTTAGCTGAGAAAATGAACGAGTTGATTTTCAATAGGGTTCAAGTGTTAATTTATTTTGAGATAATTGGGTGAGAGATATTGGTTGTTGGGTAAATTAGTTTTTTTGGTAAATTCATATGTGGTCCATAGCAATAAAAATACTACGGAAGACGAATGAATTGTTTTTGTTATTATCTCTTAACTCTTGGATGTTCATTTGCCTAGCATGTTCATCATTTTCTCAAGTCCCATCATCTATTTCTAACATCATTGTTTAATTTCTCTCGGTTCTGATTTAACTTGTTTAATCTGTCGTGTATACTATTCGCTCCATTGCATCGGAAAATTCGCAGTATATACTATTCACTCTGTCGCACCGGAAAATTCGATGTATATACTATTCACTCTGTCGCACCGGAAAATTTTGATAATTTATATTTATCTAAATTCACTAATGTCTTTCCAAGGATTAACTTAGATCTGCATTTTTGTGTTATAGATGTATGTGTGGATGTCCAAAAAACTTTGTAGATATATATTTATATCTAGCATGTTGCCTCCTCTGTCGAGTAGATCTATTATGAGAAAATATATTTAATTTGGAGGACTACAAACAATCTAGAGCTGCCTTTCTGGTTATTTGCGGACAAAGAAGAACATGTTTGGTATAGAGTCAACTTGTTGGTGAAAATTTGACGAAATCCGAAGAAGATTCGGCGATAACTCGACGAAAACCAGTGAACATCATTTGAAAATCCGACGAAATTTATGATTCCAATAATATTTCGGTGTCCAATTTCAGTGCAATTGTCACTTTCTCTGTTCGATATTTTGTGATACGATGGTTGTAATATATGTTTGTAGCGTGTATATAAATTTTAATAACACTTTATATACGTGTTTACATGTATAAAAATGATAATAAACCTCTATATACGTGTTTACATTTATACAAATGTTAATAACGGAGTATTTACGCTTTTGTTTTCTTTTTGGTGGTTCTACATTTTCGTGATATATCAAAAGACCTATTTCTTGGATATCCACACAACAAGGTTAGACCATCTCCACTGCAAGGTTTTTAATCTTGTTCTTAGCTTAATTATGATAAAAATTAAATGTGTAATTGGTTTATTAGTGAAGAGTCGACTCTTAAATAAGAGTCAAAACTAAGGTTAAGAGGCGGACGCGTGTCAATCGTTTATAAGCTGAAGAGAAAATATAAAATAGAAAAAAAGAGAATCGCGTGTTTTTCTCTCTTCTCCTCTCTCTCTCTCTCTCTTTTTCACGTGATTCTCTTCTCTGGCGAAATTGGAGGCAATTCGCGTTTAATCAGAACATCGGAGACTCCTCCTAATCTAAAAAAAGAGAAAATACAAGTTTTCCTCCTAATCTATTCCGACGCCGTGTTAGAATGAACAAGCCCTTGTTCATGCGTATTGTTGATCGACTCTCCAATGAAATTCCATTCTTTCAACAAAGAAGAGAGGTTATCGGAAGGTTAGGTTTCTCTGCATTACAAAAGTCTATAGCAGCAATTCGTATGCTGGTATATGGTTGTGGGGCTGATGCGGTTGACATATACCTCCAGATTGGTGAAAGCACTTCGATGAAGTGCATGGAACATTTTGTTGATGGAATAATTTTTCTGTTTGGAGATGAGGACCTAAGAAAACCCACATCAGAAGATCTTCCACGGCTACTCATTATTGGAGAGATTCGAGGATTTCCCGGGATGATGGGAAGCATCGATTGTATGCATTGGGAGTGGAAAAATTTCCCCACCTCTTGGAAAGGGAAATATACACGTAGTTCTGGAAAACCAATGATCGTTTTAGAGCTTGTAGCTTCCCAAGATCTTTGGATATGACACACGTTTTTTAGACCTCCAGATACTTTAAACGATATCAATATTCTTGATCGCTCTCCAGTTTTTAATGAAATCTTACAAGGTTGAGCTCCGAAAGTGAATTATTTAGTCAACAGGAATGAGTATCATTTGGGCTACTATCTCACTGATGGAATTTATCCTAAATGGACTACATTTATCCAATCTATTTCAATTCCATAAGGTCGGAAAGCATCTTTATTTGCAACCAATCAAGAAGCTTGCCGTAAAGATGTCGAGCATGCTTTTGGAGTTTTGCAAGCTCGATTTGCCATTGTAAAAAATCCGGCTCTTATTTGGGATAAGGTAAAAATATGAAATATTATGCGAGCATGTATAATACTTCACAATATGATAGTAGAAGACGAACAAGATGGGTATACTTAGTTTGATGTATCCGAATTCGAACAAGCGGAATCTGCCGGAAGTTCACAGGTGGATTTCACCTATTCTACAGATATGCTTTCAAATCTCGTAATATGATGGCCACTCGAACTCGACTTCGTGATCGAGCTATGCATCAACAATTGTAATATGATTTGGTTCAGCATATATGGAAATTTTTTGGCAACAATCAAGTTTCAAACTATTAAGTTTTATGTTATGTATGTTATAAATTGTATGTCATGTATGTTTCAAATTTTATCATTTGTGATAATTATTAAGTTTTCTAAAATAAAAATTGTTTATTTTATTTCTTTTTTAAATTAATCTTTTTTTTCTCTAAGAACCACAACTTAAGAGTGTACCATTGGATATAGAAAAAAATTAAAACCATTACACAATCTGAAATATAAAATTTTAAAAATTAATATAAAAACGAATCATAAGAGCTAAGATTAAGAGCCCATTGTTGAGGCTGCTCTTAGTTGTTTAAAATTTTTCAGTTTTTTTTGTAGGATTAAAATTTTTCATTTATGCCCAAACGATTTGGATACCAGTTCAAATTTGAGAGATACATAATAATAAATGCTAATTTTTGCTAAAAAAAAAATGTTAGTTCAACTGGTGCGCATTTAATAAATGTCAGTTTGTTCTTTCGTTTCCCTTAAAAGTGAAAAGTTTCTACCACGCGCAGAGACAAAAAAGACAGTGGTTTTTTCGTAATTATTTGCAAATCCAAACCCTTTTCCAACGTTATTTGTAGCTCGTCAAAAGACAAACATCCCTAATGTTTTTATCCTAATTTTATACTCTATTTTTGTTTTTGCACAAATTCACTCATTTATTTATTTATTTAGAGTACCATATAATTTATAAATATTATATTATTTACTTTTAGTACCATATAATTTATAATGAAAATAATTGCATAAAATATGTATAAAATTTTATTTACAAAAAAAGTATGGTTAAAATGTATTTTATTGGTTTTTAAATTAAAGAAAAAACAGATAACATAACATATCCGCAGTTAACACATTTGAACAACTACATATATGCTGCAAAAGGTGGATCGCATGCAAAACAACAATTACTTTTAAATTTTGGACTGCAAGTGGTTCAAAATTATTTTATTATTGGCTCTGATAAAGAAAGCGTATCGGACAAAGCGGATCAAGCGTATCAAGCTGAACAAAAGCGGATCAGGGAGATCTGGCGGTACAAGTGCGGATCGAGCGGATATTGCGGTTCAAAATAAATGTTTGACTGGTAAAATCGGATCAAAAAGAGGTACGGTTTTCAATCATTTATTGAATAACGCAGTTATGTCATCAATCAACTTTGTTTATTGAAATTTATGTTTAAAAAGAAAAAAAGAATTGCGGTTTGTCCAGAAGATTAAATATTGGACCGCGTTTCAAGTCATTATTCAGTGGTTTGTTCGAAAAACGCAACAGATAATGTTTTTTCTTTTAAATTTCAATTTTTGATAATAAATCTATTATATATATATGGTATATCACCAAAATGATATTACATACTAAAGAAAAAAAAAATTTCTCTCTACCAAAATCATATTACAAATTTACAGTTCCACCACACCACTCCTCTTTATTATTTGTTCCCATCTACGTAGCACGGAAGCGCCGGTGGAGCTCCAATTCCCGCTCCGGAATCGGAATCGGAAACGGGAGCGCGCTTGGAAGCGCCAGGAATCGCAAGGGAAGTGCGATTCTCAAAAAGGGCCGATTAGAATCGTTTTGGAATCGTCGATTCTGAGTTGGAAGCGTGAAAGTGTTTATAAATGGAATCGGGGTCGATTTTTTTTCTTTCTAGTTTTACAAAACCAGATCTAAAGGAAGAAGATGAATATCTCTCTCCACGTGTGTTTGAGTGTTTCTTTATGTTTTTTTACTTTTTTCTCTGAGCCCAATTCTGTTTACATGCTAAGGCCCAATTGTTTGCATTTTTTTTCAAGTTAACGTTGGTTCAATATTACTCCCTCCGTTTTCGAATAGTTATCGTTTTAACTATATGCACACAAATTAAGAAATTATTAATGTTGTTAGTTTTTCAATATAAAAATATTATTAATTATATACCTAAACATAATTTAACCAATAGTAAATCAAGTTGCATAATAAAAATAAATATAAAAAATAAAAAACTAATAAATTTTGTATCGAAAACTGAAAACGACAACTAATTAAAAACAAAAAAATTTCTCTAAAACGACAACTATTCGAAAACGGAGGGAGTATTTGTTTCCATCGGTTCAATAATGTTTAATCATTCAATTTACACTTTAATATATTTGTTAAATATAAAAAACATACAAAATATTAAAAAAAAAATCAAACCACTAAAATTATAAAATTTGCTTTTCTTATTATGTTTTAATTGTGATTCTGATTTGTAATTTATATACTTTAATCTTTTAATTTTTAGACCAATTCAACTAAAATATCAACATTCTATTATATGAATATATATAAGTATATATATATATATAATATATATATATATATATATCTATATATATTTTATACGCTTCCAACACGTACCCGTTTCCTAATTATTTTCAAAAACTCGCTTCCAAATGCTTCCGCGTCCACGTACCCGCTTCCGATTCCATGCAGCTTAGGTTCCCATTCAGTTCTCCTCCATAGCTATTTGCTCAAGTTCGTGCATTCTATCATACTCCAGCTGTGTCAAATTTTATAATTTTCTCTTCAGTTCTCATTTTCACTTTCAGGTAATAATTATTTTTTTCTAAACCCTTAATTCAATATATTTATCTAATAATTTAATATAAAGATACATTTGATAGATGATTTGGTGGATTCTAAATTAATTGTTAGAAATGCAAAAAAATATCATTCTTCTCCTTTTAATGTTGAACTTATTTTTTCTAAGAATGTTTTTAAAAAAATCCTTTTTTTCATAAAACAAAATCCTTATTTTTATTAAAGTTTTGAAAACTAACGTGTTATAATTTTTCTTAAACCTAGTTCTTTTTTTTTGTGAAAAAAAATTATATCGTATTATCATTAATTAAATTAAAAACTACTTAGACAATATAAAAATTTATAGTGTATTTTTATATTGTAATTTATTTGTTATTGTTGGTGGATAAATATTGAAAAATATGTTATATTTTGGTGTATTAAATTTTGTTAAAACATGTGCTAAAAAAATATTTCTTAGGTTAAATTTTTTTCTAATTTTTAAAAAAAAAAAATATCCATAAACGAATTGAGTTTATACTTCAAAAATATTATTTTAAAAATAAAAGAAAATAGTTAATAGCTTGTCACAATTATTTTTTAAAAATTATAAAATAACTATTGGATTTTAATGATTGTAGATATGTCGTTTAATCGTTGACGGAACACAAATCCTTCCACAAGAACAAGTTCAACTCATCCCAACGAAATATCAACGCCTCCTACAGAAACAACAGTGCGAGTAAATTTACTTTTACTTCTATTTTTTGTAAATAAAAATCTTTATTAAATTTTACATAATAAGTCACATTGTTGTATTTACAAAATTTGTAAAACAAAGACAAGTACAAATGGTCGTACATTCAAGAAAAAACATTAATTCAATTGTTCGAAGAAGCAATTGCCATGAATAATTACACTCTTCAGCATCCTACTACCATCGGTAGAGAGTATATGGTTGAAAAGTTCAATCAAGCGTTCCAAATGAATATAAATTATAGTTTCTTCAAAAACAAGCTTGATGAATGCAAAAATGGTTACAAGAGGTGGAAGTTTCTTATGCATAAAACTGGCATCACGGTTGATCATGATACATCCATGATATATGCATCTGACACATGGTGGAAAGAACAAGAGCTTGTAAGTACACATAATAATATGTTTCAAAATTTTGGTATTAAGAATCTAATTGATTTAAAATTTTTAGGGATGCAAATTAACAAAAAACTTGAACCGACGGCCGCCTGAGTTTTGTGACGTAATGCAACGATGTTTCGTATTATATGATGTTCAATCACAATCTCAACATTCTACTAAGAAGAAAACAATTGATCAACGAGCATCCAATTGATGAAGAGAGCCAAGATGACTCAAACGCTGATAGTGGTGACGTGCCCCAAACACAACTTCCTGAGACGCTAGAAGAAGAAGATGTGTATCATGTTACCATTGATGATGATGAAACGTTCTAAAATTCCGCTCCTAGAAACCAACAACGAGGTAGGCTAAATTTGTAGTCAACCGCTAGACGTGGGAATAGTTCACAAAGATCTGGGAGAAGCGCTGATATCTCTGTATTTTATCTCTTTTTAGCATACATTTCTTATGCATTTAGCTTAGTTTTGCTTTTTTTTTCATGTCATTCTTAGTCACTTTGCATCATGTTCTGTCACTTGGAGCATCCTGCATTAGCATAGCATACATTCTTGCATATGGAGTTGATTACAGGTAAAACAAGTGCTTCTGAGCCTTGTTTGGAGAGCAAAGGAGTGATAGAGGATTGCTAGCTCGATGTGGAATGCAAAGGAAGGCAGAAGGAGATGTGCTAGACTTACAAGCTCTACATGACGCAGAGCAGGGAAGGAAGAAGACATGAGCTCGAGCAGGACATCACGAAGTCACCAGGGAGTGTGCTCGACATGTGAACTCGACTTGAGGTCGAGTTAGAGCCAAAGACGTGATTCAAAGAAGTTTGGAGTCATGCTCGATGTGACAAGCTCGACGTGAAGTCGAGTAGACTAGGAAAAAGCTTGCAACTTTGAAGAACACACCTGCTCGACGTATCTGCTCGACCTGACGTCGAGTAGGGTCTCCGCCGACCTTCTATTTTGTCGTTTTGCTAATTAGGGCAACCTAGTATTTTCTATAAATAGGGGTTCACCCTATTATCCAGGGGAGATTCCTTTTATCCATCGGTTTTTCCGCTGTTCTCTCAAAACCCTAGTTTTTGTAATCGTTTTTCCCATTGAATCCTTGAGTTTTTGCATTTCGTTTCTTCATCAAAGTTGTAGATCTTTCTCTTATCTATAACATACTTGATTTTCAATAAATTCTTGGTTTGTGCAATTTTCTGGGTTTTAAGCTATGATGTTTTTCAGTGTTCTTGAGTAGTTCTGCAAAGTTCTTAAGGATGGGATAGGTTGTTAGTGGAATCATCTGTTTCTTTAGCTAGCTAAGTGTTTAATTGCATGATTTCCTTTCTGGTTTAGTAGTTCTTAGTGCTATTTCCTCTCTGATCAATTGGAAGTTGATCTCAGACATTTCCACACTCACAAGGTGTTTGATAAAATGTCTGAACCAACTATTCCAGAGATTTACATACTCTAGCCCAAGAGATTGGATGATTAGAATGTTTATTGACTATATTAGATTGAATCTTAATGCATGATAGGTTATATTTCATCAATGAGAATTGAGTTTGAAAGTGACTTAGCTTGAGGATCTCTGTCACGAGAGTGGATTGATTTGTATTTGAATCTATTGTCTAGGGATAGCTTGATTGAGTTTGTTAGCTAGTTAAAGGGATTGAGGAGTCCATTATAACCAATAACCACATTCTTAAGAGCTTGCCTTGTTTTATTGCTTAAATCTCGTTTCTGTTAGTCTTTGTTATCCTGCTCGACCTGCTTACTCGACGTATTAGGCCTAGCACAATTCTCTGCATTGTTAGGTTGTTAGTTTCCTTTCTAAAGCTTATGCATGATAGTTTGTAGTTCACTTCTTGCTATTTAGTTTACTTTCTCATGCTTTTGAGTTTGGTATTTGCATGTAAACCGGTTGCTTAGGATTGAATAGAAACACACAAAACCTTCTCACACTTGGCTTGACTTATTTGCTTTCTGTTTCATATCTTGAATGCTTGCAATCACACTGAGATTGGATTGATAACCTAATATATTACAATGGCATGTGTATTAGGAATTGATACTTGAATTGAGTAAAAATCTTACTATCAAGCGCAAGAGTTTCTATTGGAAGTGGTTCACGAGGAAATCGTTGGCGACAATCGTTTGAGACAACAATACAAGATACCATCGCTGGCTACAGAGAATTCCAACGACAAAGTTTTCAACAACTTCGTCCTAGTTGGTTTTGACCAAGATGATTATGATGAATTGAAAAAGGCGGAAGCGATATTCATTGCGCTAGACCTTCCTAAGCACATAGGATTTTATTGGGCATGCATTAATACACATAAGGAACTAGTATTTTGGGGTATGTATTTCATTGACATATCAGGAAGCACTAACGAGGATAAGCTACAATTATTAGAAGTTATGACTGGTGGTCTCACGAAACAACCAAGATGTGCCAAAACAGTTAGGTCCACGCCATTCATTTGGGAGCCCGAATTTAGGAGGTCTATCATCTGGAAGTCCATCTTCTGTGGGTAATAATTTAGGAGGGCGAAACTCACCCGGTTGTTGGGGTCCCGTTTATCCACAGTGGGGAACACCACCAAATGCTCCACAGTGGAGAACACCACCAAATGCTCCACAGTGGGGTACACCACCAAATGCTCTATAGTGGGGTACACCACCAAACTTTCAACAAGGCGGTTCATTTGGAACGACTCCAGCAAATGTCCAATATGAATTTTCACTTGGTGGCCGGGGAGAAAATATGAGGAACACTCAACAAGAAGCTTCATCATCGGGTCTCAGTTTTACAAATTATTTTGAAACTGGACAAATGCCACAAACACCTAGACCTGGAGGTCTCTTCAACATTTGGAAAACCCCACAAGAACCAAATGCAAGTCATCAAAGTGATGTAGGAGAGATGAAGATTAGTTTGTGATGATTGTGTCTTATTAATCTCGTAATGTTTTGAAATGAATAATGTTTTTTTAGTTTATTTTTGTATTGTATTTAATATGTTATTGTAAAATAATCCATTTTTAATGATATATCGTTTGTATTTAATTTCAGGTATTTTTTATATGTCAGTTACAATCACGAGGCCTTAACAATATAAGTTACGAAGAGAGAATTGAACTGTGGAATTTTGAAAATGAACAATTTGAGGAGTTAGTAATTCAACCAGATTTGACTTACTATGATCGATATTTTCAAAGAGCACCGGTCCAAACAGATGGAGGTTTGGGATGGAGGAATATTACAACAAGATGATGCAGCTTGTCTTCAGTTATTACGGATGTCACTTCCATGTTTCACAACATTGTGTAATATGTTGGAAACAAATTATGATCTACAACCAGCATTAAATATAAGTATTGAAGAAAGTGTGGCTATGTTTCTACGGATATGTGGGCACAATGAAATTAAAAGAGATGTTGGTTTAAGATTTGGTAAAAATCAAGAAACTGTGCAGAGAAAATTTAGGGAAGTTCTTACGGCAACTGAATTATTGGCATGTGATTATATTTGAACTCCAACAAGACAAGAACTTTATTGAATCCCTGATAGACTTCAGGTAGACCGAAGATATTGGTCATATTTTAGTGGATTTGTTGGAGCTATGGATGGAACTCATGTATGCGTAAAAGTAAAGCCTGACTTACAGGGAATGTATTGGAATCGACATGATAATGCATCATTGTACATCATGACAATATGTGATTTGAATATGTTATTCATATATATTTGGAATGGAGCACCATGATCATGCCATGATACAGCTGTTTTGCATATGACACAACAAAGTGATTATGAGTTTCTTTTGCCTCCGTCAGAGAAGTATTATCTTGTTGATTATGGCCATCCAAACAAACAAGGATTTTCGGCTCTTTATATAGATCATCACGAAACCGAGTCGTGAGATATCATATGTCTCAATTCTATTCTGGTACTCTTCCAAGGAATAAACATGAACTGTTCAACCAGTGTCACGCATCTTTACGTTCTGTTATCAAGATAACTTTTGGAGTTTGGAAGAAAAAATGGAGGATGTCTTTCTGATTTTCCAAGATATAATGTTCACATTCAAAAAATAGTGGTAATGGCTACGGTTGGATTACATAATTTCATCAAAATTTCAAATTTCTCAGATGCAGATTTCGCAGATGTAATGAGAGAAACAAATATAAATAGCAGAGATTTTGAGCATGATGTAGATGACATGGATGCAACAGAGTTGTTAGATGGATTACATATGACGCAAATAAGAGAGAATATTGCAAATATGTTGTGGGAAAATCAAAATACTCGATAATTTGTTTTTTTAAGTATTGTACTTTTTCTGATTAAACTCTTTAATTAATTTAACAATATGTATGTCAAAATTTTAAACTTTTATTTTCGATAAATTTGGATATTTAATGTTCATAAGTATATAAAAATATTTATTTATTAACACTAAACAAAAATAATATATAATTTTACTAATTATTAATATAATAATATTTTCTAGTATATTTATTATAATAAATAATCCGCACCGTTTTTTACTTTTTACCATTCACACATTTTATTGTGTACCGCAAATAGTTTTTTTACCAATCAAACATTATTTTGTACCACTAATTCTATAAAAACCGCACTTATCCCGCAAATACATTTCTCTTGCATATACCGCAGTTGAACCGTACCGCACTATAAAACCGCTTTTTCCGCACAACCAAATACGCTATTACCAGTCAGACCCTAATAGTTATTTTGTTGTTACATCAAAAAGTTAAAATTTACTATATTTCTACTTTATATAAAAATAACAAAAATAATTTAACTTATGGTAATATTCATCAAATTATTTTATTTATTTCATGGAAATTTATATTACAAAACAAAATCTTAATAGTTTATAAATTTTATTTATGAATAAATATGTTTGCATTTCAATAATTTTATACAACATTTTGAAGCTATAAATAAATGAACCAATAAAATTACTCTATTTTTAATGAATTTATATATATGAAGTGATAGTATATTTTTTTTAAACATACATATGTTATAAATGAAATAGAAACATACCTTGATTCCAAAAATGAGTTATGACCTTAATTTTGTGTGTGTGTAAGAAATCATATCCTTTTTTATGTAAAAGCAAGTAAGAGATAGGAATTTTTTTTGTGTGTACAAAAGAGATTCCTTAGAATGTATTATATAGACAAAGATGATAATAAAAATAAATAAAAAATTGTTTTTGAATTGTGTGTTGCTTCTTTACTGATGAAATACCACATTTCTTATCATTTGTGGATCACCCACTTTTTCTACTAAAAGATAAGAATCTATTATATAGACAAAGATGATATTAAAAAAAAAGTAAGAAATTGTTCTTGAATTGTGTGTTGCTTTTTTATAGATGAATACCCAATTTCTCATTCATTTGTGGATCATCCACTTTTTAAAACATACATATATTATAAATAAAATAGAAACATACCTTGATTCCAAAAATGAATTATGACCTTAATTTTTTTTTTTTATGTAAGGCATCATATTCTTTTAGTGTAAAAGCGAGTAAGAGATTAGAATTTTTTTTGTGTGTACAATAGAGTTTCCTTAGAATGTATTATATAGACAAAAATGATATTAAAAAAGGTTTTGTGCAAAAAAAACCTTCAAAGTCTTCCATTTTTCCAACTTTACCCTCCACCTCTGAAAAATGCAGAATAATCCTACGAAGTCAAAAATAATACGCAATATAGCCCTTTTTGCTATTGTCAGGTTCTTAAAAATTGGTTAAGTAATATATCAAATCAAAGCCCTCGAGAAGAGGAGCTCAACTCTACCTTTAGATTTTTGAAAATCAAATGTATGCGATCGTGAATACGTTTACAATATATGTATAAGAGCTATTCTGCGTATTATTTTTGACTTCGTAAGATTATTCTGTATTTTTCGGAGATGGAGGGTAAAGTTGTAAAAATGGACGACTTTGAGGGCTTTTTTGCACAAAATCCTATTAAAAAATAGAAAAAAAATTGTTCTTGAATTGTGTGTTGTTTCGTTACGGATGAAATACCCTATTTCTCAATCATTCGTGGATCACCCACTTTTTTTACTAGAAGACAAGAAAAATTTGTTCAATTACGTTTCTCCGTTTATTAGTGAACCCAAATAATTATAAGATAAATGGAACAATAAAAGCAAACCATTTCGAAAAATGTGTCATCTACGTTTTATCCACTTTTTATCCGTTACCCATTCAAGGTCATTATTTAACTATAAAACACATAGAATTAAAATTATTGTGAATGATTAACTCAAATACGTATTTTCTACACCCTATATATGAATCACCTTTTTCCGTCTCTGCGCTCAAGTTCTATGTGTGTGTGTCAGCTAATATACGAGATAGAGTGGGATATTATTAGGTCGGATGGTTGAGTTTGTATAAAGCACTATGACTGTTTTCACCTATATTTTTTTTTGTGACAACTCATTGACAAAATAATCACATGTGATACATGCTTTAGAGTCCAAGAACACCTTCAACTTTATTTTTTTAAAACTGATGATAAGAACAAATTACACTTGATCTTAGCCAAAAGGCCAAAAAAGGTACTCTTTCTATTTCCAAGCATTAGTCGGAAAGCATTTCAAATTCGGGATAGGCAGTGTGGTGCTTATTCGAGAAGACGTCCACTCTATAACACTTTGGTGCTTTTTTACCAAAGCTGACCGGATCAGCCGATAAGGTTTATCAAAAAAAAAAATATTCTGTTTTTTAATTTTATTCTCCATATATAGTAGTCTTATATATTCTTGACATGTGTGAAAGTCACATACTTAGTTTCAAATTTATAAACTTGACACTTGAATAAGTTTATAAGAACACATCCATCAAAAATATTTTGATAGAATTCTAACCCATTAAATGTTTTTTTTAAAGAGAGACTTAAAAACGATCTCAAATGAGAACTTTTGAAAACTTTTTTAGATACTCATTTGACACTTACCATCATATGATTGGTTTGATTTTTTATTTGTGATTTAAAATTAAAATAAATTGTTTAGATTAATAAAATAGTATATTTGAGATACACATAGGGTTTTTGACAATGAAATTGAAGATGCTCTAAGATAGTTTCTAAGTTTGAAGACTTAATCCTCTTTTTTTTTCCGACAAAATCAGATTTCATTAATTTTAAAAGTATTACAAAGACATTATACAGAATTACTGTAACACAATTATTACATACGCAGCTGTATGTGCCATAAAGCAGAAGAGAGATTGACGATGCTTTCCGAAGAGTAGTCTTACTCGCTAACCGATCATATGATCTGTTAAGACTTAATCCTCTTAATTAAGACTATTTCATCAAGACTTTTCAGAGCATGAATAGCTTGTATTGTCCGGATACAGACTAGTACTTTTTAAGTACCTTACCATATGAGTGTCTTATATCGCGTAATATGATTATACTTTTTGTAGTAAGAACTCATTTAACATGTGGCCTAATAGGTTCAAGTGATTTGGAGTAACACAAAGTCAATCCTACCAACTTCAAAGTCATGTCCAAAAATTTAAAGTAAGCAATAACGTTAGCTAAAAAGAGAATCTCAGTAAAATTGACACAACATGAAAGGTAAAAAATGATTAGGAACACCAAACTCTTCAGCTACATAGCAAACAAAAAGAACTCAATAGAAGCAATTAGATTGCAAGGCTCAATTGAAAGAAGAAATGAGTGCCATGAAGATGATAGATGCGAACGACATAGAGCGCATGGACGCATCGGAACTTCTCGGGGACGAAACTGGGGTTGCGGCATTTGCTCCTCTGGACACCTCCGGTGCACCAGCTTCGGCCGTGGGAGATAAACCTGTTAACATCCAAACCCAAAATTGTAAATTATTAAACCTTTTATATATTATTAGATGAATACCTATGGTATGCGCGGATTGATGTTTTGAAAATAGTTAAAAAAATATTATGTTGATTACTCTTATTGCTAGTTTATATTCATTTTGTGTATGTTAATATATATAGATAATAAAATTAGATCAATCTTATATAGTTATAATTTTTATGTAATTATGATTTGAGAAGACAAAAATTCTTTCTATCTATTTAAATTTTTTGTAATAGTCTTTAAAAATCTTGTATCACAAGGAGAAGTAATTCATTATTAAAAATATCGAAAATATAATTTTATTTGAAATTTAGAAATAATATTTTATACTTTTGATAACTAGAATAACATTTAAACACATTCTTAATAAATTTTATATAGCCGGTTTTATGCAATTGAACCAATCCAAAAATATTAAAAACCGGAATTCATTAGTAGTTTATTGTTTTAAATACATATACAACAAAATTACATTTATATGTCCTTAAATATTATTCATTTATAGTTTTCTTATCTAAAACCAAAACAAAAACCAGACAAAATAAAATTCCCAAACTAAACTAATTTTATTAGAATAACTCATAAAATTTTATATTTAGATGACTCATAACCAGTGTTCAAGAAAGCGCTAGGCGCTAAGCGGGCGGTGACCCAGTGCCTAGCGCCTAGAACGCTTAATCGGGGCCTAGGCGATTTTTTAGACGGTTTAGACGTTTATAACATAAAACATTATAAATATGATATTATATATAAAAGTTATATAAAATATCTATATAAAACTAAAAAATATGAAATTATAAACAAAAACTAGACAAAACATTTATTTATATTTATATTAAACAATATATAAATATTTATAACTATATATATAAATAAAACTCTAATTAAAATTGAAAAAATACATTAAACAAGATCTATGTAATTTTAGGCGGTCAAGGCGGTTATCTAGGCGTCGCATGAGAGCCTAGCGCCTAGTCGGGGCCTAGGCGACCGCCTAGACCGCTTTTTAGAACACTGCTCATAACTAGAATAAAATTTAAACATATTTTTGTATAAATTGTATAGCCGGTTTTTATGCAAATGAACTAAACGAAATTGATAAACTGGAATCTATCAGTAGTTAATTTTGTATTAATTACATTACATTTGCAGGAAATTTACATTTAAATGTCCATAAATATATAATCTAATTATTCATTTCTGACAATCTTACCTAAAAAAAACAAACCAAAAACCAGGTCAAATCAAAATTCTCAAACTAAACTAGACATGTCAATTAGGACGAAAGCCCGCAGGCTAGCCCGGCCCATCCCTGAAAAACAGCGGGCTCGGACTTCAAAATATATGTCCAGAAAAAAAAGGGCCTTTCGGGCTAAAGAGTTTTTTGGGCTTAGCCCGGCCGGGCTCGGGCTAGCCCGAAAAGCCCTTTAAAAAATATTTTGACCCTTTTTTAATATTTTCGTTTAATTGTAAGATTTGTTGTAAAAAAAATTTTTGACAGAGTTGCAAACCCTAAACTTACTTTTTTTTTGTTGTGTATTACTATAAATCGAAAAAGCAAATATTAGCTCTACTACCTAATTTGAATTATTTTGATTTTATATTTTATTTAGTATAAGTTTAAACAATTTATTTGGATTATTTATTTAATTTTAACTCTCTTTTTTAAAAACTAAATTAGCGTTAGTAGTTATTTAAATTTTGATTGACTCGTTTCATATATAGATTTTTTTTAAGAGATATTAGAAATTATAAGTTTTTTTTTTTTGTCGGAAGAAAAGCCCAAAAAAGCCCAGAAAAGCCCTGTATCCCTGTTAGGGCCGGGCCGGACTCAAATATGTACGAGTTTTGCGGGCTTCGGACCGGGCCGGGCCGGGCTACCCCGATTGACATGCCTAAACTAAACTAAAAAAATCTTTATATCATAAATTCAACAAAATATCAAAAAACTATAGACTCTTGACTTCATTATGAGAGAATCCATACCAGGGGCAGTAGCAGGAGGAGATCCAGCGACAGAAACTGCAACACAACATTTTCAAAAGTTTAATCAACAAAATGTACAAATATGTGTAGAATGATTAGGATTTCTGAACAAATATGAAATTTCTGAAAAAATGTATTTATATATTTAAAAAAAAAATAAGATTCTGAAAAGGAAACTTACGGCCACAACGAGCAGACGGAGGAGCAGCAACTTTACAAACAGAAGGAAGAGAAGCAGCTTTAGAAAGATCAAGAGTAACACCAAGAGAAGCACTATTCTTGAAAGCCTCACATAGACATTCTGGTCCTGACCTAACCACAGTCTTAAGCCCTGAACAACATGTTCCTTCTGGCTTCACCACGGTACTACCACTAGTCACGAACGACAAACAATCAGCCATGTTTAGTATCAACGATGAGCAGTCCACTGCTGCATGAACGCTCTCGCCGGACATGATCAATGCCACCGCCGTGAAGATCATGAGAATAGTTGCGGATGCCATTGTAATGATGATGAGTCTCTTTTGTGCTCTCTAGCTTGCTAAATAAATGGAATTGCCTTTTTCATTTATTATTTTTAATTTTATATTTTCGCCGAAAGAGAAGACATGAATCATTACTTTCTCAGTGTGTGATTTGCTTTATGGAATTTGTTTAAAATTCGGTCGTTTATTCCAGATTGGTAGAATTTTTCTATGAAAAATAAATGTTTATATTACGATTAATTATTGAGATTAAACTGAAATTTCAGATTTTATAAAGGGAAAACTGAAAATTTACAGAAATTTTAAACTATAACATCTGCAAATATGGTAAGCTAACATAATATTATTATTTACGTCATGTGATAGCATATGATAATATTATGCATAAAATTATATATTAACATAACCCAGCCCCGTCTCTGACCTATGGCAGAGTGGGCATTTTTCAAGGGCCCAAAATTTTAAGAGTCTTTTATTATATAATTTTGTTATATGATTTGAAAAAAAAAACAAATTAATTAAATAAAAGGGCCTATAATTAAAAATGTTTCTAACATAAAAGGCCCAAAAAAATAACTAACCTAGTTATAATTAGCAAAATGTTTCAAAAACTTAATTAATATAATCAAAAAAACGTGTAAAATGGTAGAAAATAATCAAAAAACGTGTAAAAGAGCCCATATTTTTTTAAAAAAAGTGTAAATTAGCCTGAATTTTTTTAATAATAGGGCCCAAAATTTTTTAAATTCTATTTTTTACATAAAAGGGCTCATATATTTTTATTTTTTTTAAGATAATTCAAAATTTTATTTATAAAATGGTCCAAAACTTAACTAAAAATTCAAGAAAATTTCAAAAAAAAAATTCTATAACAAAAAGTCCAATAATTTTGTTTCGCGCATTTTTATAAAAATAATTTATTAACGCTCATTTGCTATTCAAACAAAACATTCAAAAATTATTTACTTAAAAGTTTGACTAGAAAAAATAAATATGTGGTATACCGCGGGTCAAATACTAGTATTTTATAAATATCGTATAAATAAAAAGCCCATTTTTGTATTTTGCCTAAGGTTGTACAAAAGCCAGAGACGGAGCTGACATAACCATTGTTCTTTAGATTTTTTTTTTTTTTTTTTTTTTTTTTTTTTTTTTTTTTTTTTTTTTTTTTTTTTTTTTTTTTTTATGTTCTTTAGATTTTGTTTAGTGTATAGGTTCATATTTTTGTGTAGAGTTAATTTGGTATAAGAAAATACAAAAATGGCAAACCGTAAGTAACATAAAAATAAGTGACTTTAAATCTGAAAGTGTATTGTCAGAAAATAAAAATAAATTGATGAAACAATGAACTGTAAACAAACGAATGTAATGATGAGCAAGAGTGGAGAGAAAGTGCCATGAAATGAATGCCAAGTTGGCAAAAGGTGCAAAGATTTCCTTTTACAATCCTATACATAAAACAATTCATGCACTTTTTCTCACTCTACATCTTTTTTCTTTATTTGAAATTTGAATGATGCACTTTACATTTGAGGTTTCACACATTCTTTCGATTTAAAAGTAGAAAATATCCAACAAAAAATGTAACTTACTCTCCCATTTTAAGGTACCAAATATTGTCAAAGCTTAGATTGATGAGAAGTTTGGATGGAGGTTCTATATATATATATATATATATATATGTTGAGGGCGAAAGATTGCTTACGGGTTTGAATTTTGCTAATATTTTTCGTGTTTGATGTGGAGAAACCACATGCTTGACAATATGTAGCATTGTTGGAGACAATAGGTCAATAAACCTCATTCGTGAGCAACAAGAAGAGCTTAAAAACTTAAGGAACATGGTGTATATGTATTTATTCCGAAGGATAAAAGACATGGAGATGCAAGATTTGTAACACGCCTAGCATAACAAAATTTGATTAGTTTAAACCTTAATCCATAAAAATAGTACATGAAGTCCCCGAATTACAAGAGAGGACATATGGATCACATGAAGATATGAAGTTGAAGATTCTCCTGCGATTTTAGTTTCTATGTTTGTTTGAAGATCCGTCGAGTGGGTTTTTGGGTGAATTTTGTGTTAGGTTTTTCTCGATATCATCTCTTACTAATAAAATGGATTCATTGAGGCCTCTCAACCTATCCACATCAGCATCTATACTAATAAAAGGGACAATTTGAGGCTTATAGAAGTGTCCACATCAGTATTTCAAAAAATACATTACAAGTTGCCACATCAGCATGCATGTCTCTTTAAATTATCCAAAGCTCAAAAAAAATCCAAGAGGATGCCACGTTAGATCAAAACTCAAATTCGCCTTTCTTCTCAGACTTCTCCTCTTCCAAATTCTAAATCCATATCAGTTATGCTGACGTGAGTCACGTCTTCCTTCCTCTTTAAATCCCTCATCAGAAAACAAGTGAGCTTTATCTCTAATCGACGCTTATGCTTCCTCTCAATTATTCTCATCAGATACATCTGACTTTTTCTAGGGTTTCACGTTCTAAACACTCGATTGAGCTCCACCATATCGGCTATCAACAGCCACCTTTCCATCACAGTTATGTTAAGGCTTATAAGAGGGTTGTCATCGGGATCGATCTTTGGGTTTTAAAGCAAGGAGAAGAAGAGGGATAGAAGAGATTGGGGGAGAAGAAAAGTGTAAATTTTTAGAGTTTATAACTTTTTAGTGTGTCGCTTTCACGGACTTCTGAAGCGACAGCATTCATGGTGGCTTCGTTAGCCTTTGAATCCCGTTAATGAAAACACCCACTTTTTAAACTTATGTCGTCAATCTTAAGCCCACATCTAAACATCGTAACAGATGTGGGACTAACTTTTCCAATGTTATTGTGACGTTTGATAATCCAAATTTTCTAGAGACTATGATCATGCAATCTCGGGATATGCATAGCGTTGAGGTTGGCGCATCACCAACTCCCTTACTTCTTCATGTAAGGTACATGTTTGTCTTCTCTTCTCATGTCTTTTACGTTAAAACCAGAAGACATAAAATATCTGGTTCATGCATGGTTGAGGATTCCACTTTACGCTCACAAGAGTTAATTAGGTACAAAAGCTAACACATGGGCTTCTTACTGTTTTCATATATATTAGTAACTAAACTACTAAGCAAATTAAATTCCCCACATTTGAACAAAATAGCAGTTGAAAAAAGCTTTTGGGAATAGCCAAAGGTCCATTCCCTAAAAAAAAAATGCTACGCCAACATTGTCCTCATATAAACTCTATTTCATTCAGTATTTCTATGTCCATTTTAACTTTGCTGAAACAATTTCATTCAGTACGTATTGTTAGATCCACTTAAATTTTTATTCGAATGAATCTTATCTTTTCTAATGATGGCTTATGATCTGGATTTCCAAGCAGCAGAGTCTACTGTGCTAAGTCATGTCATGACTAATATGAAGCATAACTCCAGACATCTTGCTATAACTATTTCAGTCCGTTTCTTTAATCAAGATTGACTACATTACGTAGTGACCAACTTTCATCACTCTATTTCCCATATTGTTTTTGGTTTGTAATTAAGTTTGAAGCTCACAAGTTTACAACCTCTATTTTTTGGGGTGTATGTGCTATTCAGATTGAAAACTGTTGGGAAAGTGTAAGGTGGAATTAACATTATTTGGTTCTTCGATAGATATGTACCAATAGTTGATTAAACACTGGGACTTGCCTTGGCAGCTGCTTGGAGGAGGTTCGATAAAGGCTTATGTGCTATGATGTAGAGGATCTATACGCATAATAAGAGTAAGAAAATGCTGAAAAAATGCTACAATATGGAGAAAGAGATGTAAGGGAAAAATAAGGATTAAGAGGATGATGTGGGATAAGAGAATCACCAAGTTGTGTTGTCAAACTGAATAACTTACGGTTATTACTTACACTAGATTGTTACAATTCAAATACGCTATATATATAGGAGAATAAGATGAGAGAAGAGGGCATCGAGAGATCATTTGTGGTTGAGGCTGGAGAAGGGAGAAGCAAGCCGTCAGTCTGCTAAATTTTTAGTAGCTAAGACACACACGAGAGATAACTATCGAGGAAATGGTGATGGCAAAACTTGGAATATAGAGAAAATTGATGGATGTGAGAAAGAAGCCGTAGAGTGAAGATGAGACCAGAGAAGTGTTATGATTGGAAAATGAAATAGTTGAGCATGATCAATAAGATAGAAGTCCTAATTCAAATGAGGACGAAAAGAATGTGGAAACAAAGGTGTTGTAGTGACATACTCAGAAGGAAGATACGAGAAGACTTTAAGGTAGGTCAAAGTCTCATTTAGGGTGCATACATATTGCTAAACTTCATTAGTAAAGTCTCATTTGAGTTTCTTTACTAAAGTACCCAATACAACATCATATTATTTATTTTCTTCAATCTATACAAAAGAAACTTGAAGAAAATTATAAGAAGTTAACAAACTTTAAAATATCAATCGTTAACTATAACCGGGCGTAGTCCGGATTCGCCCCTAGTTGTCAGAAAAACTCTCTCAAGATGCCACATAGGCAGGTTCTGAAACCCTCCTTCCCTTAGTGCCACGTGGCAGAAGTCAAAGCTTTATAACCCTCGAAACGGTGTCGATCCTAATTGCCCTCTGCTATAAACTCTTACAATTACACTTCGAAACGTCATTTTCATTGCTTCTACCTTTCCTCCAATCTCCCGTGAGATTGAGATCTGAGTCAATCTCACGATAATCAGAGCAAGGTTATAGCTCAACCAAGTTCTACCGTCCTTCTTCTTTCAAGGTTTCTCATCTCCTCCAACTCTCGCTCCATAACATCTCTTAAAGAGATTGCTCCATCACAGCCCTGAAAGCATCATAGTTTTGAGAATTAGCTTTATCAAATCAAAATGTGCTGAAGCTTATTTCATGTTTTCCTAAACGATGCCCTTACTCGATCAAGGTATTCTCTTCTTCTATTGGTTTCTAATTCCTCTCTAATCACTCTATATTTTCTTATGAGAGAGCTTCCAGCGAAGAATATTGTTCTTTTGTATCAAACTTAACAATATATGTTGCAGAAAACGAGAGACGAATTCATACAGTTTAATTTAGTGCGAACGGGATTCAATAAAATTCAACTCTACTGCTATATTCTACGATATGATGCATCGATTGCATATGTTATAGGGTTATAAGACACCTTCATGTTTGGCCTAATGTATTTTCAAAAGAAGGGAATAACCGATGGGAGGTGATTGAGAACGTTTCCAAGTTAGAAAACAAAATGATGACATGGTTTTGTAGTTGGAGAAAGAAAATTGTAGTATTTGATAACATCCCGTTCAAATACGCTAATGCATTCAGGTAGAACGATATAATCGAGCACGTTAATAATTTCAAAACGTCTCAAGTAACAAGCATTCGTGTCTCAGGTTAGGGCTTTTAATTTAAGCATGTATTCGATTATCTATGATCTTTCTCTTCTAATTACTAACGGCAAGTTCAAAATCTTTCACTCCAGTGTATTATTGGTAAATTTATTTTCTTCTATTGGTTGATTAATTATGAGAAGTTCAGAATGTTTAAGCTTCAAAACTGCAGCAAGAATGCATATTACTCACCGATCGAGTTGAACTCCTCAACATAAGGTACGTACAAACAGATTGATACCTATGTATATATAGGGTTTTCTTAAAGAAAAAAGTTGTAAAGAAAGGGCTTCAGATGTTTTATGTTGTGAGGTTCTTATTTTGTGTTTAGTGCCTCTATCATGTATGTATAAAATATATTTAGAGCGTCGGAGTGATTATAAAAAGGATCTTATTGTTCCTTTGAGGTTAATGTTATATAGCCATTTTCTTCAAATTATTTCCTTGGATCTCACGATACTCCTACAAATTAGGTTCCTATATATCATCCCTAGATGGAATGACAATCATGAATTAATTTGACGTAGGAATTTAAGAGCCTATAACTCATTTCATTCTTCTACTTGCACAATGTGTTGTAAACACTTTCATTAACCACTTTCAAGCTTCTATCTATTATTTCATCTCTTTTCTGTAATCTATTATGGTATTATGTAGTGAATTGTTAGGTTCTATCTATAAATTAAGAATTTCGTACTTTTGGATGCTGAAATTCGAAAGGTATAAGAACCACGGTATATTTTGACAGATCATGCCGAGGATGAAAGGCTAGAGTTGTATCTCAGAATTCTGGTTTTTAAACGTGGTATCTCTGCTTTCATGTATTTCTATGAACCTCTTACATATGTACCAAATTTTGCTTTATAGAGTGAAGGAGATTATATGTAGATTCTTTTTGTTTTAATACCATTTTTGATGATTTAATTTCAAAGTGAAATTAAAAGATCATTTGAACAAATTCGTTATGCAACAAGGAAAAGGTACTTTTTAGCAAAGATGAAGATTATGTAAATGGTGACTCTTATGTGCTTTTTAGGAAAGATGAAGGTTATAGCTAGCAGCATCAGGGAGAAATACCCTAACAAAATTCAGGTACGTCGCTAATTTATTTTAATTTTCTTTGACATTCGGGTATGTCTCTTGTTTAAATCATGATCAAGTATCCTAACATTAAACCAAAAAAAAAAAAAACATCATGTTCAACTCTTCCTCCTCACGACACATCTGTTGACGTTGTACAACAAGGCTTTTACATATTTTTTAATCTTCTCCTCATTTAACAGAGAAACATATTCGAGGTTTATGAATTTCTCATTCTAATATATTTTTTTCTAAACACATAACGACCTATCCAACCCTTAATTTACAACTACTTCTTAATTTTGTGTGTTACTATTCTAAACATAAAATAAATAAAAACTAAACTACTATTTTAAAGCTAAAAATTGATTGTTTCATATTACACAAATCATATAACTTACTAATATAAATTCCACCGCACGTAGCGCGGTTTAACCCCCTAGTTTGTATTAAAAGTCTCTCTGTTTTTGGGGTAAAGCTTCCGAGAGTTTTAATCTCGCCAACTCAGTTTCCAGCAGTTTTCGGACCCGCTGGCTCTTGTAATGTTCCATAAAAATCTTCTAATGCATAGATTTTTATGTACTATTTGGTGGGAACTTAGAAGTGAATATAAGCATCTTTTCTTTGTTTGTTCATTGGTCTGCTGGTGAATCGTGTGTAAAGATTTCTCCAGGTGATCTTCCATGGGGTTTTTGAGATAACTAAAATTAGCGTGTACATAGCGTATTGGTAGGAAATCGCGATAAAAAGAGACCAGACCAAAAATTTAAGGACCAACTGTGACACATGATCCGTTTGACGTGATTGGTACAAAAGAGAGCTTCAATCTGAGAGCCTCAAAGTCATTGCTTTTTCTCTCATCACTCGTCAACCAAATCGCTAAACATCGGTCCATTAACTCCTTACCACAGGACCAAGCTGAATTTCCTTTCAGAATCCTTGCCCTATCGAACCTTAAGATATTGGAGAGGTTTGAATCGGATGGTTGGGCAAGAAATGCTTTCATGGTTGCTTTAATGGCCTCACACCATAGAGGACGTCCAACGTTCAAGAAATCCTGCAATGCCGTCACGGGAAGGTTTACACTCCCCAATTCTGATTCATTGCGTCCGCCTTTTCCATGATAATCTGATCCTCCTAGCTTTAGCAGACTGTATGTATCAGCCAACTCGCTAAACACTATTCAATAACCATTAAAATTCAGTGAACCCAAATAGATAGATAGTATGATAGAGAGGGAACGAGGGAGAGAGAGAGTGAGAGACCTTCTAACTTGCCGTCGCTCCTATAAACCTCAACCCCATGAAGTCCAGCATCTTTCAATCTCCTAATAACACCAACATGATTCTTCAACGCCCACGGATGTGCAAGAACAGCTACACCACCGGTTTTGCATATAAGTTTTACTGCTTCCTCGGCCATAGGCTCGCTCCCTCTGCAATAAGGTTATGCAACCATCCAAATAGAAAAAAGTCAGTGTGATACTGATAGGTTTTAAACCAGTACCAACGAACTACACCAAAAAAGAAAATGGATTAACAATTAAAATCTCTAACTCTCAACCACTACCCAAAGCAATATGCAAGACCAATCCTACAATATCCAAATTCATTCTCCCTAAACTTCCTTTTGACCTGTTAGATCTCTAGCTAAACGACTCAAAGGAACTACACAATATAATATTAGATTAACGACATAAGTCAATAAGTCTCTAACAATGCCCAGAGCAAGATCCAAGACCAATCCAGAATACCCCAACTCATAGTGCCTAAACTTTCTTTTAGCATGTTAGATCTATAGTTCCTCTAATATAGTTGATGAGCTGTCAACACAGCTAAAATCCACTACAACCCACCTAGGGTAAGCACTAGACTAGCATTTGATAATCATAAACGCTTAAATCCCGCAAGGTTCAATAAAATCAGCCAAACTAGGGAAAAAGCAGAACATACGTGGAATAAGCAGGTCCACCATCATGTAAATATTTAGTGAAAGCTTGTTTCAAATTCTCCACGTATCCTGCTTCAAGAAGCGCTCGGGCTACGTGCATTCTACCCGGAGCAACATCCTTGCCTGCAATCCTGGTGACATGTTCCCATTTTAGAGGTACCTTCAACTTATTCAATTTCAAGACCATTTCTCTCCCGCGAACGAAACGTCCATCTCTTATCTTCACCAAGAAATCTTCCAACTCATCATACATTGCTGGTCCGGAAGTGCCATAGTACGCAAGTATATGCACTGGCTCCTCAGACCCAGAGTCTCTGTATTTTGGCAATGAAATCACTATCAGTGCAATTCAGATATTCTAACGAAAATTACAAACAAGTAAGTAATATATTTCATGTCTGAGTTAAAGTTTTACAAACAAGTAAGAATAATTTGAATCAAGCAATCACAACAAATAATAAAGATGATACCTTGAACCGAATAATGTACTGATCTCAATACCCGGAATGATCTTGATACCGAACCTACGTCCTGCTTCCACAGCTTCCGGGATACCAGCCATCGTATCATGATCCGTTAAAGAAAGAACTTTCACCTGCTTTGATCACATTGAGAAGCAATCAAATCCTTGCTGATATGATATCAGGAGTTTAAACTTTAAACATGATAGTATGATACGCAATTGCGAAATCAAAAGTATAATTGCTGGCAAAATTTAAACCCTTTTCTCTCATTTCTACGAACTACTTCGAATAATGGTACATACGAAAGGATCACCGAAACAACCAAATCTATAATCTTTATGATTAAACTCTACCTAAAGCAGTGACCCACTAGAACAGAGGTACCAAGCTGTAACCTTTATGGTTAAACTCTACCTAAAGCAGTGATCTTTGACCCACTAAAACAGGGCAAAAGCTAATCTTAAGATATCTACCAGCAAAGAAAAACCCAATTCAGATCTTATCCTGATTCAAAAAACAAAGCAACATCTGAAACTAACCCCATTGTTATGAGCCCTCTCCACGAGCTTTGACGGCGATAAAAACCCATCGCTGCGATTTGAATGAGAGTGAAGCTCGAACACCAATTTCTCTCCGCATCTCAAAGAACTAGAATTGATGGTAACGGCAAAGTCATCAGAGGAAGAGGAGAGAGATGGAGAAGAACCTACGAAGAGCCAATCGGTGACGGACTTAAAGGCCTCTGATTGCTCAGTGGTCATCTTCTTCTTGTTACCACTACCACGCTTCTTCTTCTTGTTCCGCTTCTTCTTATCGTCAGCCATTGTTGGAGATTGTGGGAAAAGGTACCAAATATGGAGGGATGGGTTTTACAAGCGCCGGGAGGTCTGACCGTCGGAGAAGGTGAAAGAGAGAGAGAGTCCGAGACTCGAGAGGAGTAGAAAATTCAAAGGTTTTTAAATTCTTTTCTTAGAAGAGAAAAAAAAAACTAATTATTTTCTATTGGGCCTGAAAACGAAACCAAACCCAACAAAAGAAAACTTTAGGCGATAATAATAAATGGGAAAATACTCAAAACATTTGTTGTTTTTGGGAAAATTTGGAAATAGAGAATAAATATTTAAAAATTTGTCTCTCTATATATATATATATATATTTTTTTTAAGATTAGAGTTGGTGAGATAAATTTTTAATTAATTGAAATTTTAATAATACCATCAATCAAGTTCCACCATATAGAACCGCTTCATGTTACTTATGTAAACAACATTTCTAGCTCTGGGAGTTCGGTGAAATCGGGTTATTTGGGTCGGGTTATTCGGTTTTGGGGAAATTTGGGTTTTGAAAAATCTCCCCGAATTGAACCGAAATTAATTTCGGTTCGGGTTGATCGGTACTCGGGTTATTCGGTTCGGTTATAGGATTTAAAATTAGTTCCGAAATTAAACCGATCGTTTTCTATTTCGGTTAATTTAAACCGAATTACAAAAAAAAGATTGCATATTGGGCTGAAAACAAAGCTCAAACTCATTACATCATCAAAATACATTAACAAATTTACAAACCCAATAATAATTTTACAAGGCCCAACCCATTAAAATTAGGGTTTTCGACAATGGTTGACGGTGACAACGAGACAACGACGGTGACAAAGAGACAACGACCGCGACGGCGAGGCAACCACAGCGAGGGTGATGTCAAATCTTTATGTCTTGTTATTTGCCAACCGCAAGAAAATCTACCACCAACAAGATTTATTAGATATCATCATCATTACCACATAAAAGTAAAAAAAATTGAAAATCCAACGAAGGTTGGTCAGATCTAAAGAGTAACCAGTGAATCCAGCCGTGAGTTTGGTGATGAGGAAGAGCTTAGCGAGAAAACAACAAATAATCAGACTAAGAAGCGATTAAGAGAAGAAAAAAAGAGCTTATCCCTAAAACAATTGTGGTTATGGGTGTAGAAAGAAGAAGAGCTAACAATTGATGAAGAAAAATAAACGTGGTGCTGATTATGGCTTAGGTTGGAGAAGAAGATGAACTCGGCTTTAGATAGAGGCAGAGGCGCAGAAGAAAATGAAACCAAATTAGGGTAAATGACTCAGTATCCTTATATATGGCTGCAGATTCTCGGTTTAAGTAAAACCGATCGGTTTCGATTACCGAACCGACCCGAACCGAAATCCGATTACCCAAATTAATTTCGCCGATCGGTTAGGAAGAAGCTGTTCGGTTTACGCCAATAACCGAAAATGTCGGTTTGATAGGGTCGGTTTGATCGGTTTTCACCGAACTCTAAACATTTCCCAGGAATGACTCTTCTGAGCACTATTTAATTTTGGATGACAACAAAAAAAACAAGTCCACCATATATACTTATATTAATTTCTAAAGGCATTAATACTAAAAAAATCTATCTTGGTGTAGTGGTGGTAAAGTGTCATTTTTGGTTATCAAAAGTTTAAGTTTGAACTTTCAAGCTAAATTTTTTTTCTTCTTTTTTTTTTCGCTTTAGGCCTCAGTTTTTCAAGCAGGTCCAACCTGCAACCCATCGCCAGATTTGCAAAGTAAAAATAGTTGACATCCATCCGTCCCACTTGAATTTTTGGGTATCTGTGGGTAGCCTGTAAATTTTTTTAAATCATATTAAAAATTAAATAATATATAATTTTAATAAAAATAATTTATTTTTTAACAACTAAAATTTATAAAATACTAACAATTGATATTTATTTTAAAAGATAAAAAATATGTGAATTACCCGTGAACCCGCAAAAGAAAATATCTACACATGCACCCAATCCGTATTTGGCCCGCCTCACTTGATCTGTTTTTTAATGTAAATTAATTTGACTCGTACATGCCCCTTAACAGTTTGACAGGATGAAGCCGTATGTTGTTGACTAAACCGACATGCATGACTTCGAGCTGGCCATGCCCTCAATTATAAAATTCACTTTTTTCTGGGAGAAAACATCTTTAGGAATAATGAAGATATCAAGAATCTAACATAAAGAAGTAGTTTTATTTTCTTGTGAATCTGTTTCCTTTTTTTTCTCGAAATTCTAAAAAAGGAGAGTATACATTCTAGTTTTCATAGAATATAGGGAAAAAACTTAAGAATGTTTTCTATCATTTAGAACATGATTAAATGTTAGAAAATGTATTCTAACTTCGTAGTACAAAGAGCAAAGTATAGAATATGTATTCTAAATTTCGTAAAAATTGGAATTTTAAATAATGTAGCACATAAATGACTTCTAAATTTCGTAGAACATGAAGAGTCAATAACATACATAATCTAAATTTTGTAGAACATGAAGAGTTTATAGAATACACATTCTAAATTTCAGAAAGTGTATTATAAACTTTGTAGATCAAATTTTATCCATCCAAAACGTTAACAAAAGAGACATATTTTTGACATTATAAATATTCTCATGTTTTCTTCATCATTTTTTTACGAATTATTGTTTTTTTTTGAAAAATGGTTAAATCTAATGCAAGTGATAGTTTAGGAATAGTTGACATTTGTTCATAGAATGAATAGATGGACAAATATTTAAATATTTTTCTATTATTTTCAATTTTCCCAAGAAAAAAATACACTCTTTTATATATCTTAAAAACCAATACAAATTCAAGTGTTAACTTACTAAAACATTCTCAGTAAACCTTAATAAAACTTTCTCTATTCTTTTTAAGAATTCTATTATATAAAGTTTGGTTTTCAAAGTTGCTAACTTTAATGATCGGGACAAGTGTCAATTAAAAATTTAAAACATAAGATGTTTCCACATGTCAAGTTTAATTTTGTTAATATATTAAAACACAAAAATGTAAAAAATTAATTAATTATTTCATTTTAGTTAATTAATTAGATTTTGACACATGTTTAATGTTTTGAGTTTGTAACTTAAAAAAACGTAAATCGTTTAATTTTTTTGAAAAAAAGTTTCAGTTGTTTAATTAAATATTAACACATGCTTTAATTTTTTCAATTTTGTAACTTAAAATATGTATATCATTATTACAAAAAGACGTATGTATATTGAAAAAAATATAAAACTAGTTACAGATATTCAAAGTTTAGCTCACATAGTAATATTAGTTGAATAAAAAAACTTAACTTAAGATATCTAGGTATATTTACGTAGAGTGGATAAATTGAGATGGGGTTTAGTTAAATTATTTTTCAAAATATATTTTGACTTATCTTTAGTTGAGTTTTAACTTTGAAATGAGTTACTAACTTTGAAAACAAAAGTTTATATAAGAACCATAGCAACCATAGCAGTTGATGTGAGTCAAATTAGACCTTAGACTACTCTCTCAAATAAGAGATCAATTGCAGTACTTTAGGGTCGAATTTTACAAAGTTCTTTTGTTCACACAATAAGCTAACAGTCTCGAAATTATGCTAAATAATATAATAAGCAAATTAAAATAAAACAAGCAATTAAATCAGGTGTAGATTCAAATAAATTAAAGCATCAGGTTAAGGGAAATTCTCAGGAAATAAATAAATAATATATCTAGTAAATTAATTAGAATTATTTATCGAACCGTTCTAGAACTCAAAACACTAATGTATAGCCAACCACCTCTCGAATGTATTGACTAACTAAACCTAATATCAAGAAGTTACACCTCTCGAATGTAAGCTCCTAGAATTAGACTAGCATTAATAACATGTTTGATATGTTCACAGATATTCCTAGACCACCTCTCGAATGTATCTAGTAATTTCTGCCCACCTAAGATAGTACTAGTAATAGGTGACCTCTCGAATCTACCTATTATCCTATGATCAAGTTCTAGTTAGCTACTTTAGAACTAGCATTAAGAACAACCTAAGGTGAAGAACTCTATAGATTAATCATAACAGGTAATCGATTTACTAATTCATCTAAATCTCTAATGAGAATCCCTAAATCTAACAGAGAGATTACTCAGATATGATTAATGAAACATAAAACATGTTTAAATAAGATTGCAATAAAAGAAATCAAAAGAAAATAGAGTTTAGAATAAATCTTCTTTCTACAAGGTTTTGAAATCTCTGAAAAGTTGTTATCTCCAATTATCTTCCAAAGTGTTCAAGGACAGAGATTGCTTAATGCAAGATAATAAATAATAAAAACCATAAAAACTATTTATATTGTCTCCAAAAACGTGCAGTGACTAAATTTGCAAATAGAGAAGTCTTTTGGGTTGATTCTTCGGGTTTTAAAACTCTTAAACCGTCGAGACTTGTGTTGGGCCGCGTGTGGTGTCGATCGACACCAGGGGGTGTCGGTCGACACTCATACCTTGGTCTGATACCGAATTCGTTCCTTCAGCTCTAAATCTCCAGTTTAGCTCCAGAATGATTCCTTATCTCTGAATTTGTCCCGAATGGTAAAAACCTGGAAAGACTCGAAAAAACTCTAGAAACAACAAAGAGACTCTAAAACTAACGCATATATCATGGCTAAAATCGGTAAAATCTGTGAAATATCAGCAGTATAACCTACATGACCATTGAATTGACCATTAGCTTTGATGGTAATGGATACACAAAGTGTCAAAGTTCATGAGAAAACTATAAAACATTTATTAGTTGAAATGATTCTAAAAACCGTTGAAGAACCACATCAACCATTGCAGCATAACCCACATGGCCATTAAATTGACCGTTTAAATATGATCTCTGTTTTCTACAGTAAAATCAAGAAGTTGATAGAAGGAGAGAGACAACTGATAGAAAGATAGAGACAAAGTGAAACTTCTCGGTATATGTCAAACACTTTGAATTTCTTTTTTTTTGAATTGAGATACTTAAGTAACTTGAGAATGTTCATTTTTAATGTAATTTCCCGTTGCAAACTGAAGTTTGTCGGTATATGTCGACAGTCTGAATGTTTTGTTTTTGAATTGAGATGCTTAAGTAACTTGGGAAGTAATGCCATTTTCCCGTTCACAAGATTTAGAGCTCTCTCTCTCTCTCTCTCTCTCTCTCTCTCTCTCTCTCTCTCTCTCTCTCTCTCTCTCTCTCTCTCTCTCTCTCTCTCTCTCTCTCTCTCTCTCTCTCTCTCTCTCTCTCTCTCTCTCTCTCTCTCTCTCTCTAACTCATACACTAGAAAACAATTTTCACTTTAAGAAATTAAAAGAAAAAAGGAATTTATATTAACAAAATTCTATTGAGGGAATTTAGATGAACTTAATTAAGTCTATTGAAAATAAAAATTTGTTAATATAATCACATATATAAGAAATCAAAGTTTTGATTATTGAATTAACAACTCGATTCTTTTTCTTTAACTAAAAAACAACTTGATTCTTTTTATTCTTCTTTAGGGTTTCCACTCTACTCTCCATAGAAAACAATTTTCTCTTCAAGAAATAAAAAGAAAATTTGATATGTATGAACATTAGGGGTGCACTAATGGAGCAACCACAAAAACGAAACTAGGAGAGGGTTCGAGGTGATTCAATGTTTAAAAACTCTTGGAGATGATATTTTGTGCCATCCCTATTGAGGTATTCAAAATGTCAGATTATTTCAAATATATTACCGTCACCAATACTCGTGCAACATAGGTAACAAAAAATATATGTGAAAAGCATATCAAAATCATATATTGATAAAATAATTGGCTTGTATTTATTTTACTGTTTATAAATCAAAATTTCTTTCGGACATAGTGTTACCAAACTCAATATATACATGATGATTATGGTTTCGTTCTGGGCCTATTGTCAGTCGCTACTTCTGTCTTTATCAACTTTACCCATAGAAATGATTTGAAATCCTTTTTATGTTCATAGGAGGTCTTTTCTTAGCACTCTATTGCTATTTTCAGCATCCTGATCCAAGAAACGAGCAGAGAGTTTGAGCCAGGATCTAGAGATGCAATACTTTCGATATTTGGATGAGGATATGGAGAGAGAATGAGAAATCTCCAAAGGCATGTTCCATATTTGGCCGGTGATGATAGGAAGACCGTTGAGAGACTGAGAAAAAATCTGGGATGTTTGTTTCTTATCGAACCCCACGTAGCAAGTGTGATGAAGAGGAGAAGGGAAGAAGAAGGGTGGCAGTAGGTTCAGAGGAGGAGACTCAATGTCGATGGTGGGAGGAGGATTAAGAGAGGAAGAGAAGACGAAGGAGACGAGGAAGGCAGATTGTTTCTAGGAGGAGAAGAAAGTTCGATGTCGATGGAGGAAGGGCTGAGAGGAGAAAGGAAGAAGAGGAGTAGAAGACTCTGAGGTTTGAAGCATAGTTTGTGAGTTTTGCAGTTACAATCAATTTTAATGATTTGTGTTTTTCAATTTTATTTTCCATGATATTTGTACTCGATTAAAACACATATGAAGAGAAAGAACAAGAAGCAAATGTGAAGCTTTATTATACGAAAGACTTTTTCCTTGTTGTGTATATTTTTACACGAAACTACAGATAGAATTGGGGGAAAAAAACTCTTGGAGAAATTTTGTGCCATCCCTATTTTCTTTATTGAGGTATTCAAATCCTTCGATCATTTCAAATATATTACCGTTACCAATACTCGTGCATCACAGGTAACAAAAAATATATGTGAAAGCATATCAAAATCATATATAGATAAAATAGTGTGGCTTGTATTTATTTTACTGTTTATAAATCAAAATTCCTTTCTGACATAGTGTTACCAAACTCGATATATACATTTCATCAAGTGCGATGACAAATCAATTATATAGTATAATGTATTGTATCTCTTTGCATACATTTAGAGATAGATGTATGGTTTTGGATTGTTCATGGGCGTGTATCTACTCTATAGCCAATTTATTTATTGTTTCAAAAAAATCATGAAATTTTTACTAAATAGTATCTTGTGTATGATCTAATCTTAATACAACATCACATTGCATATCATTTTGGACATAAATGATTAGAAATAATGCAACACCTTCATCAAAGCTTTTCTATCTCAAGTTTTCTAAGCAATATTTTTCATGTAGTATTCCGCGAAACTGTGTGAATGCTTCGAAACTTATCCTAATTAATAAGGTTTTGACATCAAATTTTACTATCATAAATTTGACCTCATACATTTTGCCATCTTTTCACCTAATTTAAACTTAATAATTCATGATGTCTAATGAAAAACGTAAACTTTTTGAGTTGCACAATGAAAAGGTCAAAAGTTGGAGAAAAAGAAAGTATAAACCATGAATTTATTTTAATAGAATGTATTTACAATTTGCACACTGGAATGAAATTTAAGTTAAACATTAATGACCGAATAATTAACTCTTTTTTGTATAAATTTATTTCAACAAAAGAATTATTTTGAAGAGAAGTTTTCATTATTATTTTTTTCTGAGTCACAACAAAATAATACTGAAAAACAAAAGTTTAGTAAAAGACGTTATTGAAAAAGAGGTTGTGAGTTATGTGATGGAGATTTCTAAATTTTGAAAATTATTTTTCTGGTGGAAGGAAGAATCGGTGATGTAAACAAATTGGATATTAAAGTATCTTTGGGAGGTTGAACATAATTCATTTATTTGTCTTTTATATTGCTTGATTTTCATTGTGCAATGTGTGATGTATTTATTTGTCTTACTATATTGAAGTGTATTTCTTGTCTCTACTGAAAACATTGATTTAGCTGATTTTAGATAATTTAGGGACATTAGTTCCGACTTTGCTAAAAAAAATTAGATTTTGGCAACAACATATAACTAGTAACAAATCAGCTTTGATTCGTTCATGCAACTTGGTTCAATTTGTAATATCTAAATTCAAAGTTTTTAAATTTTTTAAACATATGTCTCTTTTCAGATAACTTTTGGTTATGTTCGGATTCCGTCAGTTATTGGTACAAAATTTTATATAAAGAAAATAAATTTTTGCAAAAAAACTCATGGGCAATTAGTATTAATAAAGAAAAACTCAAGAAAGTATTAATTCAACTAAATGATGAAGAGATAACGAAAGATAAAAGTAATGATGAATATGTCATTGCACATTCATGAAAGTGGACGTAAACGCTAATAATATTCTTCATATACATATTTCCACTTTTTAATATACATCATCTTACAATCAATTACACCATACATATTTTGTATAGATGTAAATTTTTAAATTTTATGTGTCTTTTTTTTATGTATATTATTTAAAAATGATATTAATAAAATCACATTTGTCACATTCATTTTCATTGGTAATTGGCTTTTTCTAATTACACTATTTTCACATACTATTTGAATCATGCACATCGCATCAAGTCACATAACATCATAAATTATCTATGTGAACGTATCTTTTATTTTATTTTTAACACACTATTTTACATTAGTATTGAGTTACAGTTGCATGTACATTAAATTTTTATCTCATAATTCACAAGTCGATTCACAAAAATCTGTAACCTTCTCAATCTGACACATGTCTTAAGTCCCAAATTTCTATCTTTCACATTTTTAAACAATTAAACTTTACTTAAAAAAAGAGAAATTTACAACATATTTTTTTTATATATACAACCGCTACACATCTCTTTCTCCACGATCCAATGGCGAAGTAGCGGAGTTATGTAGAACATATTGACCCCCATTATTTTTTATTTCTTTTATATATGTTATATCAACAATTACATTGACCCGAATTAAAAATAACTTTTGACTCCCTACGCAAAACTAACTCAACTACATAAAAAATAAGGAGAAGCTAATCTATTGGGATTCATGTACAAACATAATTAAGAACCAAAGTAATAATGTATTTATCTATGATTTACACTAAAACATTCATCTCAATTGTGGAATAGTTTTTGGGTGAGGATATCTATGTTTTTTCCTATACGTATGACTTTTATTTTTACTTTTTTCTTACAAATAAAATAAAAAATTTAAACTCACATAATTGTATCACTGAATTATATATATGAAAGTTGGTCAACTCTCTCCATATGAGTGCCACATCATCACACAAGAAAAAAACATGCGTCATTCTATATTATTTAAATTAAAAAATTAGCCAAATTAAATCCTATATATGAAAGTTAGCCGGACCTCCACCATCACGCATACGATTGGTCATCTGGATCGTGGCGCGGGCTTCGATTCCGTAGTTACCCACGGTGGCTCCGCCATGGACCTCGAGCACATTCTTGCCGTGAACGAGGTATTGATATGCCGGTTCTACACCCATAGCTTCACATATTTTCATTTTCATTTTGGAGACAGTGTCGGTTTTTTCAACGTTGACACAGTAAGTCTCCCCAGTGATGGTTTTAATAAACACTTGCATCTGCAAAAAAAGAAAAAAAAAAACGATTCAAAGATTGTAAGTTTAATAACTTAAGTGTTGAACACACACATATATATACACTAACCTTGAGATATAGAGATTTTTTTTCTTAGAGGAGGAAATAGAGTTTGAGCGAGTAAATAAATCTCCAACTCTCTTTCTTCATATAGGGAATGAGTTTTGGGTTGAAAAAAATAAATAAAAAATAATTAAAATGTAAATAATATTGATTTTAGAGGACACATTTGTAATTGTAAAAACTTACCATAATAATCATGGACAAAATCACACGTTCAATCTCTGATCAATATCAAATTCAGCAAAATATTATTGTTGTCAATAAATAAGACTGGTGGGAGTTTACGAAGACTTATGGATGGAAGAGATGTACACACTCTCTTTCTTTGCTGTTTACTTCATATATTATGTGTGTGTATTATGGCTGTTGTTATTACTAGATGAAATACCCACGCTACGCGTGAGTTTGTTTTGAAAATTGTTAATTGTTTTTGTCACTAATTTATATTTTTTTTGTTATTGTATAGTTAATAAAATAAGACTCATCTTATGTACTTACAATTTTTATGATTAGATTCTTTTTTTGACTTTAAATATCTATTTATACATTTTCATGTATAATCTGTTTATTTTTATATCTAAGATTCTAATATTTGTTCACTATAATGAATAAACACAACAAGAATATAAAATATTTTGATCTCAAGAATTTTCGTATGAAAAGAAGAAAAAGAAAGTAAAAATTAAAGAGTTATTTAAGTAACACTTTTAGATTTTATGCTATTGCATATAGTCATATAAGAGAAATGAATTTGTCTTGAATTTTGTGGTATGTCTAACGTCTCAAAATCTCATTACTTGAAAACTACTTGAAAAAATTTGCATGTCAATATTACGAACATACCATAACATACAAAAATGAAATGAGAGAATGTCATATGATACGATATGGACCATAACGTAATAATGATAAAATATTCAAGGTAAATTACTAAAATAATAAGATATTAGGTAGCAAACAACTAAACTACAACGCAAATAATTATTTAGTCATTATCTAGTGATGATCATTAAATTAAAAAATTAAAAAAATAAGAAAAATATAATGAAAGTAGTGTTTGATTTATTAAAATTATTTTATAGTTTTATTTTTATTTTGAAGAAATCATTTATGAGTGGGATTAATGGAGGATTTAACACAATAGAAGACTTTTTATTTTTCCTCAATTAATTTTAGTGATTTTTAAAATTTAAATACTATTGAATGACACATGTCATTTTCTTGTGTGATGATGTGACACTGTTTAAATTAGCATCTTTTTCTTTTACCTCGATTGAACAAAAGAGAAAAAAAAACAAAATTGGAGAATTCTGGAACTTGGTAGCCAGACAATCTGAGGAGTCAATTCCCTTTGGGTCGTTCCAGTAGTTCATGTTAGCTAGCTTGGATTGTTTCTTCATCTTCATGGCCGGTATGATGTCCTTTATTCTTATGGGTCTCATGTCCATCGGTCTTGTAGATTTAAAACTTGTCCAGCTTATGGGTACACCCAAGGAAAGAAAACAAGCTGTTAATTCACTTTTTTTTTTGCTTTGATCTAGGTTGGTAATTATTCTTTCTATGCCCTCTCTGTTTTTGAATGCCGATCTTTGATAGCTCTAAATTATTCTTTATATAGCTGTTGTTTTCTAGTTTTCGAGAGACAACATCAAATATATATGTTTTTCTACTCTTTTGCAATATTATTGTTCTCATGGCGGTAACTAATAAAACTCTGTTCTGCCTATTTATAGTAACTACACATCTATCAATATGTTATGATTCTTGAAATAATTTAAATAATCAGGAAAACAAATTGATAAAAAGTAAACAAAAAATAAGCAAAAAATAAGCAAAATCGTATATACAAAAGTAAGGTTTCACTCTCTCCTTAATTTTTTTTTGAATTAAACCACAAATAAAACACATTTAATCATATTCATTTAACTCATACTTAACTATAAAACTAAAATCATATAAATTATGCATTAACTATATTTTTCCACTCATTTTTATTCAACACACAATAAATTAGAATTGTAACTCTCCCAAATTTATTTGTTTAACTGTAACTTTTTTCACTTCTCATCATATAAATACTCATTTTCTCTTTCTCTCATCCTCTGCCCCTATATCTCATATCTTATATATATATTTTTTTGTAGTTGTTGTTGTATGGATTAAAAAACCCAATTTAAATATTATTTTTATTTTAGAGACTATATTTTATATTACGTTTTCTCAAAATTATATATTTTCAATAATATAATAAGTACAGTTATGTCATCATTTATCAATTAAATTTAATAAAATAATATGTAAATTTTAAATAATCAATTAAATAATTATTGATTATATTATTTTTTTGAACAAAACAATGTTATATGGGTCTAAATGGGTTTAAATGGGTCAATGAAACTTAAATGGGGAGGGTAAATGGGCTGTAAACTTAAATGGGGTTATATGGGTTTACAGTAAATGGGGTCGGTCTAAATGAGGTGGGTTTACCCATATTAACATCTCTATTGCACGCTTTGCTTTACAAAAACGACTCAATATTTTTATTTTTATTTTTGTCAACCACACATTAATTAATAAATAACTCCTTGATTGGTTGCCCAACTAGGAGGAGAAGTGTTTACAAAAGTAACTTCAGAAAATAAAAGTCTAGAAGATCGGGCTAAACAGTCCGCTTTAACATTACATAAACGAGAAATAAGAGAAAGCGAGAACAAGGGAAAGTAGACACGGAGCAAACCAAACTCATCTAGCAGATTGGAGAAAGCGGGCCAATCTTCAGGTGACTGTATCATCGAGACTAACTCCGAACAATCTGTTTCAAACACCTGACAATCAATCCTTCTTGAAAGGATATTTTTCATAGCCCAAATCAAAGCTTCCATCTCCGAATGAAGGGGGGAGGGACATCTCCGAAGGCACTTTGCACCGAGTAATATCGTTTGATCGATTCCTTGAAAACACCACCATCCTATACCCATAGTTGGATCCGAAACTTTCCAAGAGGCATCAATCCGACATCTTATTGATTGAACTGGATTTTCCAAAACTTCCATAGTAGAGCTAGTTTCGACTGTTTCCAATTGAGCTTCTTCCCACATTAATTTTTCATTCAAAGCATGATTTAAAATATCTATGGGTACTGATTGTAAACCTTTGAAAACCTTTTTATTCCTATCTTTCCAAATGAACCACAAAATTCAAGCATAACAATATGTGAACTCCCCCCCCATCTGGAGTAGAAGGTAATCTCCGATAAAGATAATCTAGATTTAAATATTCCGAGCTTAAAGGAAATATACCTGATGCCGTAGGTATTGTGGATAAATCCCATATTTCCTTAGAGTGAGGGCATTCAAATAAAGCATGATTTATTGTTTCCTCTGCCATCTCACACCTTTTACAGATAATATCACATTGAATTCCTCGATGTGCTAATTTTGAAGTCACTGCTAGGGATCCCGATGCAATTTGCCATAAGAAATGTTTTATTTTTGGAGGGGCTTTGACTTTCCAAGCTTGTGCTTGTAATGATTGATAATTTGGGCCCCATTCAATCGTTCCTGTCAGCTCTCGAGCAACCCGATAACCTGACTTTACTGTATATCTTCCTGATTTTGTATGATGCCAAATAAGCCGATCTGGTTTATAAACTTGACTAATAGTCAGTCCTCTAATAAGCTGAATATCCACTGGATCCAAAAATTCTTGTAAGATGAGAAGGTGCCATTCTTTGGAAACCGGATTAATTAAATGGTTAACCATTAAACTTGGAAGTAATGATTTTCCTCTTCCATTTGCGGGACGTGGAATAACATCAGACTCTGAAACTGAATATTATAACTCTGAAACTGAAGAAATAGAATTAAACAAGTATTCTTGTATGAAATACGGCAAACAGATAACCATAACACTGCACAACCCATGTTTTTTATGTTTTTCATATTCATACACATATTAATCTATTTTCGTAATCTATTTGTATATTTAGGAAGCATCTCTATTCTTGCATGTTTAGGTTGCACATCAAAGCAACAAATAACACTGATAAAGCTTCGTTTATTTTATTTGACGATGTGGTCATTCTACTCATTGAAAAATCAGCATATGAATTGCTTGAGCAACAACTTCTGGTACTTCCATTTCCTCTTCTTTTTTTTTTTCTTTTTTTTTTTTTTGATTTCCTCTTCTTATAATTACCATTCTTCATATTTACCATATACTTGCTTTGTATTATATAAGGATATAATTTTCAAATCCTTTCTAATAATATAGTTTAGTCATTCCGGCGAAACACCTCAAGAACTGCATGATCTAGACACTCATAATTATGTTTTCAAGATCATGGTTAAAGATGCAGCAAAGTATAACCAATCTTCTACATACAGAATTATAAGTCTTACTGATGTTCCCGATATTATTCAAAGTTTCTCTGAATGTGCTTCTACTTTGGTGAATAAACAAAATAAATATTATTTAAATTTGATACATTAAGTATATTCATTTCTTATTATTTGATTTTTTTTTGTTGTTGCTTTTACAATGCTATTGAACAAGAAATAATCACCGTATCTGGAAGTTTAATTGGAAGTTCAATTGGGACCTCAACACACCTTCTAAACTAAAGTTATCACTTATTCATATCCCTTTACTATTACTATTAATGTTATTTTTTTCTTACATGCTGAAACTAACCTTTGTGATGTGGAAAACATAGAAAACAATGCCAACAACAAAAAGATCTTTGGCATCATTTAAAGATGTTCAACAATCATCAATAAAGCATAAGCTAATGTCCAAGGCTCAGATTAAAAAGGAAAATGAATGATTGTAGGAAAAAATGTCATGTGTCTCTTATTTTACTACGTTAGGACTTAGGATCATCACTTTTTCTTGAAATATAGGACTATCACTTTTCAATTTGCGTTGTATTTTTTAGTCTTTAAACCATGTCAACTTTCAAATATTTATTTAATTGTTTAGGACGTCACTCACCGAAATTAATGATCTACAAATAATAAGGATTTACGTAAAATTAAACAAAGAAAAAAATCAATTTACTCAATCGTAACCAAATTTAGAGTGGTGCAAAAAACTATAAGATTACAATAAAGTCAATTATTGAATATACAGTCGTCCCTTCCCCCCCAACCCACGATCTCACTATCTAGCTCCACTTCTCATCAATTCTTCAACAATAGAACAAGAACATGGTTTCATACAAAAAGCTTTTGGATCTCTTCCTTTTTTGATTCATGTTTCCTACAGCTCTAATCAGGTAGAAAGTTTAAAGGTTTTACATTTTGCATAGTTTCCACCATTAACTTTTACAATCGATAGTTACCATATATGTTTCTCCCGGATCCTATCAAATATTCTCCACCATTACCTTCTTCATAGGTTTTTAACTTCTGTCAGAAATCCATATTATTGATTCTCATCACTAACCAATTCCCAATCTACCCAATCTCACAAACACAACAACAGCTAGGCTAAACACTCTGATCACTCACAAAGAACTTTAACAGCTTCTAGCCTAGAACTTGATTCACAGAGATGATACAAACGGCCAAACTAAACCTAACACTTAGACTGCCAATATATAGGTAATGACACAACACGTCATTAACCTACACTACAAGAAATGTGGGTATTGATAGCACTAAAAGATAGCGTTTTTAATGTCTCTGCTATGTTTGACTTATTCGATAGCGTTTTGTGAATTGTAAACGCTATAAATGATTGAAGCGGGATAAATGAAATTCACGCGGCCAAGTTTCGGGTTACTAAAGTGTAATTCCCGCTATTGAAAATGTTAAGAGGGAAAAATGAGAAATTTGGCTAAGGCAAAATAAATTAAAACAAGAAAATCACTTTTTCATTTTTTTTCCTAAGGCAAAAATCACTTTGTCTCTCTCGATTTCTCTCGATTTGTCACAGTCAACAACAGGGATCTTAACTTCGGTCAACGCCGCAGATGATGGGTCCAGTAGTTTCGGAAAAACCAACCTGACCGGAGTTAGAATTTATCCGACATTGAGTCGGCGACGATTCTCATCGATCGGAGTTGTGTCCCCAATTCGCGGAGATGCCCAATCTTCCTTTAGTCGCAGGTAAAGCCTCCATTTTTGGGTTTTGTGTCTGTTTCTTAGAGTAACACACATCCTCTGGAATTGTTTGTGGTCACTTAATGTAAATCTAGCAATCTAATTGTGCTCTTGACCCCTTGAATTGCTGCAGTTCTTTCGTTTGCTCTCAGAATCTTGGTTTGAGCGGTGGAATCAGTGGTTTCAGTGCACCTGAAGCTCTGCCAAATGTTTGTGAAAATGCCACTCCTTCTTCCATCAAATCTTTCAACCAGGTTAGATTTTGATTTTAATCCCTTGTTTCTAGGTCTTTGATAAATCTACTAGTTAATATCTGTATCTGTTTTTTTTTTCTGACTTATAGATTGACTCACTTGCTTCATGCTGACTAAACATGTTTGGTCTTATATGTTCTTTAAATTTCATTTGTATGGCTTGGATTTGAGTGACACTGTATTACGTATTACTTGATTGGATTTTAAAGAATTTTAGTTTGTTGAGCTTCCAATGGCTTTGAAGATAGATATCTAGATATTGAGATTACTATGTTCTCATAATGTGTTTGATCTGTTCTATTTTTTTTTTCTCTCAGTTGATTGAGACTTTGATTGATCGTGTTGATCTATCTGAAGCTGAGGCTGAATCATCTCTCGAGTTTTTGCTGAACGAGGCACTAATTAGTGCCTTTCTGGTTCTCCTGAGAGCTAAAGGAGAGACATACGAAGAAGTAAGTCAAGCTAGGCGTATACAAAAAACATACATAATTCTAAATTATAGCACTTCACTAAGTAAAGCACTTCACTAAGTAAACAAACGATGTTGGGTAGATTGTGGGGTTGGCTAGGGCAATGATGAAGCATGCCAGGAAAGTGGAAGGATTAGTCGATGCTATGGACATAGTTGGAACAGGTGGTGATGGAGCAAACACAGTCAATATATCAACTGGATCTTCAATACTTGCTGCAGCTTGTGGTGCAAAAGTAGCATAAGGTAATAGAGGATTAAGCTACAGATTAATGGAGAAAAGAAGCTGGCTTTCAATGAGTTTTTGAAAGACCCATCTGGCATGGAGGCTGTGATCAACGCTAAGGCTTTGCAGAGTTATCATTTAGTTGAAGATACTGATGATACTTACATCAGGTTCTTTCTTTAACCCTCTAGTTCAATGTTCATAAGACAAAATTTTCATACTTGTCTTGCATAAAGGTCATTTGCATATGTTTTAGGATCTGTATTGCTTTGATTGTCATCTGTAGCTTCTTAGTTTGCTCAGTAGCTGCAGAAATTTTGATGTCCTAGAACTGTTAATAGATATTATTTGCTCCACTTATTTATTTCGGATTTATCACTACAAGAAAAAGGGCTTTTCGTAGCATCTGAAAAACGCTATCTAACGATTCTATAGCGTTTTGACAAGCGCTATTTCTGCCCCCGTCATAATAGGTCAGACACTTTAGATAGCGTTTTTTCTTAATGCTATGTTATTGTTCTATACAATAGCGTTTTATTAAATGCAATTAAATATAATATAATAGCGTTGTTATGTTGTTATTAATAATATTATTAACAACGTTTTAGGCAGTGTTATGTTTATTATTAATTTATTATAGCATTATATTAATTTATCTATATTTTTGTTTTATACAAGATTGTATTAATAAAGTATTTGTACAAATTATATACATTATTTCAGTTTATTAATTTTTAATTATATTTTATTTAGTATTTATTACTTTTTTGGATAAATTGACATTAAAAATATCATATTTTATTATATTATATGAATCTTAATATAAAAAATTATATTACAAAGTAAAAATACAGAATTAAAAAGTGAAAGTACATATTAAAGATTGATCAATAGAACTCTTGTACTTTAAACACACGAATTGAAACCAAACTGTGTATACGATTTAGCTTTAGTCAATTGGATCAAATTGGTTTTCTGGATACGGGCCGAGTGGTGCAAATGAGGCCCAGTTAGCTTCACGATCATCTGCTATGCGTTTTGACGATCACACTCTTGTGTGATTCTTAGGTCACGAGAAAGTAAGAGATTCCCTCTACAACTGCTACCGTGCGTCTTTCTTCCTCTCAAACTTAAAACCTGCAAAAGTACCAAACTATTAGCAACAAGATCTGAGAAATACACATAGATCCAAGCTTAATCTGACCTTAATATGCTACACAAAAGATTTGCCCTTTCCATCGCCGCAAGCCCATCGAAGGACCACTTCTTAATTCCTTGATCAGATCTCTTCTATCTGCAACAAATCCCTACTATTTTAAGAATCCAGAAATCTAGAGTGATAGAGAGAGAAGATATGGTGAAAAGAAACCTTGACATATTCTGAGAGAACGGTGAGTTGAGTCGGCTTTTTTCATCGACATGGAGGATTTGAGTCAATCATGAGAAAAATGTGAGTTGAGTCTGTAGGAATATTGTCGGAGCTCGAGTGAGAACTGTGAGTTGTCACTAATCGAGTGAAAAGGAATAAGAAACGATGGGTGAGATGAATAAACAAAAGAGAGGATTGAAGGAAAATGATAATTGTTCGGTGATGAGAGATGATTGTGAAAAAAGAGAAGGTGAAACAAGGATCTGTAGTGTACTTGTCATATTGACCATTGATTATCTTTTAATCGGACGGTTTGTATTACTTTGCTCCATAGATGGCAGGGATCGATGACGTGGCGCTGAACAAAATACTAAGTAAAAAAATACATAGGTTTACGACAAAAAAAAAAAAAAAAACAAATACATAGGTTTTGGTTTGGGAAAAATGTCATTAAAATCCTCACTAGTTTTAGGGTATAGGGTTCAATCTTGAAACACATTTCACTAGTTTTCAATTAACAAAATAAAATGCAATAAAAAGCATTAAAAACTTTTCACTGAAATTTTATTTACAAATTATAACCTATGAGACATTATTATAATTATTTTATTATATGATACATTAGTTAATTGTGTATTCCATTGTTACTTGTATATATATTTTAATTTTGTGTTCGGAATCACTATATATATATGTAAGATTGTTGTTACTTTTATATATACATGTATATATATCGATATAAAATATAACTAATTCTGTATACATAAAATATTTCCAACAATCTTCAAACACCAATTTTTCTGGTTTAAAATTATTTGATAGTATATTATTAACAAACTATGGAACGTATATGAATAATGATGAATTAAAATTTATTTTATTTGTAGTTTTAATTATGTTTTGTGTATTATTAATTTATATTTGTAAGATTGTTGGAAATATTTTATTTATACAGATGATAAGAGTACATGTGACAGAGACTTACACAATGAAAACTTTATACTAAAGCTTATTTTACTGATTCTCGATCTCAAGAATCTCCGATCAATATACACATGCAAACTATAATTTATTCCCCCAAAAATCTGATGATCACATAAGAATACAATGTAGTGGCTCGGGTAGGTTAGACTTTTAGCACTATTTTTTAGGGACTCATAATACTTGAGATGTTGCAATTGTGATTATAGAGAGTAGAGTTAGGCGAGAAGATGATGGAATAAGTTGATTGGTTTTTTCTTCCTTCCCATAATTGTTGCTCTACAACCTGCTTAAAGGCAACATATTTTTGATCTCCTTTCGAAGTAATTGAGTACCATACAGTAAGGTGCAATGGTGTCATACCGTCCTGCATAATAACCAAAACCAAATCAGTCCAAGCTGTTGTCACAGTTGATTCTTCCCATTTTAAAATCAATGAAGTAGAGCTGCAAAATTCCACATTACAAAAGGGAAGACATATAACTATAGAGAGTTAGGAAATTACGCTGGCTATGGCTTCAACAGAACACCACTCCAAGGAGTAGTTTTGCAGCTCGTGACTAGTTCTATTAAGCCAATATTTACTTGGCTCTATTTCAATTGGAAATAAAAGCATCTGCACATCAAAAAGTCAATCTATTAAACTCATTTTTATGTAAGTCTATATAAGTCAAGCCATTCCATATGTCTCATGTCGTTGCTTATACATAGTATTCTACTTTGTAATGTCATAGTTATTCACTCACATCTCACATACCTGATAGTTCTCCTTTGTGCGAAAATCAACTACAATCACAGTCAAATACATATCAGTTAGAAATCGGTTACTCAGTACTCACAAAAAAAAACCTTCAAATTGAAACCCGGGAATACCTTTGAGTGGATGTTCCCTGCCTCTTCCTGCAAAATAGAAAAATAATCGATGGATTAATACCCAATTCTGTAAATTTTAATCTTAAATCTGTGCAAATAACGAAAACTCAAACACAATTTCACCTTATATGTCAAATTCGACAACAACAATTTGATTTACACCGATGAAGATGAGGACGATTAAGAAGAGGGAACGAGATTGAGAGTGGGAGAACGAGACATAGACCAAAGAACAACACAGAGATTGAAAGGTAAAAATAAAGAGATTGATAGAGGAACGAGACTGAGATTGATATATCAAGACAGAGATTGAGGATTTAGAGTGAGGGAACGAAATCGATACAACGATGGAAGATGTGAAAGTATAAGAGGAGGAAACGAGACAGAGCTGGAGGATCGACACAGCGAGACGCGAGACAGAGATTGAGCGGCTGGGTGAGAGACAGAGAGAAAGGGGCTGCGTTTCAGAGAGAAAGAAGAGAGAGGAGATAGCCAAAGTTTTTTTTTTTTCTTTTTCTCTTTGAACAAAAGATAGCCAAAAGTTTCATATCGAGTTTCAGATCTAAAGAATTTATTTTCTCTATTTTCTTCTCTCTTTTTTCTTTCGACACTTAGAAAATTTTTGGAGCCAAATGAAATTTCTAAAATTTCTAAGTATCGCGGGTTTCTTAATTACCGCCTAACCATATCATAGCGTTTTAAATTAGCAGTCTGCTATTAATAAGCGTTTTAGAAAAAACGTGACAAAAAATTTTAATATTACAATATATAATAGCGTTTAAAAATACACAAACGCTATCTTTAATAAAGTGGTTTCATAACCATAGCATTTAGTCCACAAACGTTATGTTATACTGCTATAAAAACCCATTATTCTTGTAGTCTATCTTTGCTTGTTCTCTGATTTGATGTCCTAGAACTGTTAATAGTGATACTGTCTCAATACGATCCCTTTATATGCGTAAGTGTATGTACAAGCATGAACTAAGATCTGAAGATAAAAAGAATCTGAGAAGTCTAATTGACAAACAACATCTTTGCCAATTTTTAAGCTGTATAATATGTGAGATTCTCCAATTTGAAAGTCCTCTGCAGGAGGAAGTAGTTTTGGTTGTCCAGAGAATGCTACAGCTTCTATAATTAGGTAAATACACATAGGTTCTGTTCACATGTTTCATTATGTGAATATGAATATGTTTAGATATAGCTCAGTAGTAATAATCAGGTAATAAATTGATTAGATATAGCTCAGTAGTAATAATAAATTGAATGTGTGCTCTAAGTATCATAGTTCGTGGTTTCAGATCATGTGTGCACAGAGACATTAAGTCTAGCAACATTCTGATTGATGACAAATTCAATTCTAAAATTTCTGAGTAATATGTGTCAATGCACTGAGTAATGCCTATCATTTGGCACCAAACTCTTCTAACCTTGGTGCAACTGTAAGGAAGAAAGAGTCATTCAACTTCTTTTGCCTAGCAAAATCACTATCTTTGTGTTGAATCCTCTATTTTTGTTGCAGGTACAAGCATGAACTAAGATCCTGAGTTTTACAGCTTTTATGCTCCAAGTATATATGAAAATGTTCATGTTGCAGAGGTTTGAACAAAAATCTCAAGATTCTGAGTCATTACCACTTGTTCCCACCACCAAAACGTTTCTCAGGTAAACTCTATCACTATTACATTTCCTATAAAAAAATGTCGAAAAGGTGTTAAGGTCATTTTCTTGTTTTGTGTTTCAGGCGATTCATTCAAGCAGCACAAGCGTCTCACAAGGTGGTTCCCGATATGGAGATGGAGTTTCTAGCAAACCAAGTTATAAACGTGTTTACTTAACATTTGTAAACTTCAATTGACATTTTGTAATTGTCGTTTCATGCATTTGATTTCAATTTCTCTAGTTCTGTAAATAGCTTGGATGTGTATAAGAAACTTATTAGATTATGTAATATTAGTATTGTGAAATTAGATTATGGTAATGGTACATTGTGTAATATTATGGTATATATTGGTACATTTTGTAATATTATGATAAAAAAATTAAATTCCTAAATTAAGTCTATAAACCCTAAATTAAAGTTAAAATCCTAATTAAATTAAATCTTTAAAATCCTAAACCCTAAACCCTAAACCCTAAACCCTAAACCCTAAACCCTAAATTAAAGTTAAAATCCTAATTAAATTAAATCTTTAAACCCTAAATTAAAGTTAAAATCCTAATTTAAAATCTAAAAACTATCTAACTTGAGTAAAAAAATCTAAACCCCAAAGTTTAAACCCTAAACCCTAAACTATGCCCTAGTGTTTATGAACATATAAGTTAGATAGTTGGAATACTAATTTATATTAATTGTTCTTAATTTTAAAATTTTATACTTATAAGAAAAAATATTCTAAAAATTGAAATACTTATATTGAATTTTTAAAGAAATAATTTCTATTTTTTTCATTAATAAACAATTTTATATGATAATTTTCTGATTTTTTAATTATTAGCCAATGAGAACTCACCTCCCACATTGTGCGACGAATCCTACACCGTTAGATCGCGCCCACTTTGATCTGAGCCGTCATTTCTTATTGTTGACGTGATTAATATACACCGTTGATCTGTCTCGCTGATTTAATCTGAGCCGTTCATGTTCTTAGCCAATAAGGAGTAACTACCGAGATTGCAGTCTGGGCTTATTCTCCACCGTTGATGAATTTAATCCGCCGGCTAAACGTTTCTCCTTCTTTTCTTTTTTTTTTGGTTAAAACTTCTTTTCCTTTTGGCTTTCTCTTCCTTAGTACGATCTGTTCTTAGATCTTACATCTTATGGGATAGGTTAAAACTTTCAGTCTTCTTCTTCTTCGTTGAGATAGGTGAGCTCATCGACCAACAATGGCTTCCTCTGCAACAGCCCCAAATTCGCTATCTTTCTTCTCCTCTTCTCTCTTTTTATCTTCCTCTCACCAAATCCCTAAAAACCTACATTTCCGTTTCAAAATTCGGCTCCGGCAAAGCATCGAAACCGCTCTCTGTTGCATCTCAGCTAGCGACTCTTCCAATCATCTCATTCGAGGGAGAGAAGGTCGGGGAGACTTATCTGGACCTCAAAACGGCGCCGGAAGATACCACGCGTGCCGTTGTTCAAGGCAGATTTCAATTCAATCGTGTATTTGGGTTTACGGGTCCAGTCATCTCTGTGACGGATATCACAAGGAGGAGATTAGATAAAAAGTCAGATTTATGTTCCTGAATTTGTAGACGAAGGCGAAGAAGATCTTGGCAATTTTAAGGAACCTACGACTGATTTTAATGACAAAGTAGGGAAGAAGAGACAGAGGAAGAAAGATGAGTCTGGTCTTGAGAAGACGAAGAGGAAGAAGAAGAGAAGAAGCAAGATTCTGTTGAAAATTCCAGCAGAGGTTCAGGAGAAGTGGGATTCAATTACAAACAACGAGAACTCCAAGGTTTGTTTCTTTGTTTGTTGTCTGAATCTCTGGTTCCTTGTTCTGTTGTCATGATATCATAAGTTTGATTTCTCTCTTTATTGTTAACAGGATAGTTTTTTTGGACGACGCTTACATGATGAGCAGAGAGCTATCGGAAGAGACTGGAAAGGAGTCAAGGGTGTGATGGGAATGTCGCTGTGGAGATCAAAGATGGAAGTTTTAGTTGGGATGATGAAGACGACGAGCCTGCAATTGAAAACATTAACTTTGAGGTTAAGAAAGGGGAGCCTGCGATTGTAGGGACCGTTGGGGTCAGGGAAGTCTTCATTGTTAGCTTCAGTTCTCGGCGAAATGCACAAACTTTCAGGCAAGATTTTGGGGAACTGGTAGCAGCGCACGAGACATCAATGGAGCAAGTTGAAGCTGGGTCGGCATCAGCCACTGCAGCAAATGTGCCAATGGCATCACCAAGAACACAGAGAACTATTTCAATAGAGTCTCCGCGTCTACCACCAACACCAAAATCTCCCAAAATACATAGAACTACTTCAATGGTTTTTGTAAACAATGAAATTTGAAATGGGTTACTAAACATTTTAATATTTATAGATTTTGTATTAATTTTAATGGTATTTTTTTTTTACAAATATTCGAAATTAATTTTTTTTACAAATATTATATATAAATTAAAAAATAATTCGTAATTATTTATTATTTTGAATAATTTAAAAACAAACTAATAACACAAAACATTTGCTATCTTTTCTATAGGTAAAATCTAATTAACGAGTTTTAATAACATCTTTATCACGCTATTATAAACATTAACAATTGCACAGAAGACAACGCTATCGTTGTATACTTAACTATTGCACAACGCAAAACCGCTATCAAAAGTGTCCGACTTTCTATAACGGACGATGTTAGAGCGCTTAAGGAAACGCTATGGAAGATGAATAATTGCATTTTTCGGCCGCTATTAATACCCACATTTCCTGTAGTGCTATTTTCCTATTCTAAAATATCTTCAAATATAATTTTGTTGATTTGCTAATATCTTGATAATAACATATATATGATGGTTAGTGAGAAGTATGTATTACTATATACATATATGTATTCCAAAAAATTATCACTTAATTTTGATTTTAATATGTAATCACAATTATGTGTGAATAGTGTTTATGACTAAAGTTAATTGTACTTATAGCATAAGAGTTACTGTTAGATGTTGAAGAATTCATCCTAATACTCTAATAGGCGCTAGGCTCTCATGCCACGCCTAGATAACCACATTGACCGCCTAAAATTACATAGATCTTGTTTAATGCATTTTTTCAATTTCAATTAAGTTTTATTTATATATCTATAGCTATAAATATTTATATATTGTTTAATATAAATATAAATAAATGTTTTATCTAGTTTTTGTTTATAATTTCATAATTTTTAGTTTTATATAGATATTTTATATAACTTTTATATATAATATCATATGTATAATATTTTATGTTATAAACGTCTAAACCGCCTAAAAATCGCCTAGGCTCCGGTTAGGCGTTCTAGGCGCTAGGCACTAGGTCACCGCCTGCTTAGCGCCTAGCGCTTTCTTGAACATTGGTTTTTTGATATTCTTTTTTTTACACGCAAGTTAATATATTTATAACTTTTTCCATTAATTTCATCGAAAGCAACTAATAGGAATAGTGAAACTTTTCTTTTATATAAAGTTTTCAATTAATTTCATTGAGAGCATTACTATTACTCTAAACATTATTTTAATGTGGAATAATACAAAAAAAATGATTAATAATGTAACCATAAAAAAACTGACAAAACAAAATGATTGAATTTTATTTCCTTAACAACATAAATGTAATGATTAGTATGGAGACTAAAAATGTAATCATGAGAAATTCATAAGATAATTTTATTTAAAATTATTATATAAATTATCGTGTCAACATTAGATTGGTCTTAAAAGTATGAGAAATGGTATTTTTTAAAGATAAAAAATGAAAATATTGGAGAATAAATAAACGGAAAAATTATTTTTTTAAAAAATCAAACTAAAAATATTGGAGAATGAATAAATGGAGAAAATAATTATTTATTTATATATATTTTGATTAAAGAAATATAGAAATTAATTGTGTTATATTAATGTGAAAAAGATAAGGGGCTTTTGCAAAAATGCCACTTTTTCAATGCCACTTTTCAAAAATACCACTTTTTTAAAACCTTATAAAAAATGCTCTTAAAAATATAAGATTTACCCAAATATGTATGTAATATTATTAAAACATACACAAACTACATTTCTATGTATCTAAAATTTTATAAATACTTTATAAATACCTTATAAATGCATTTTAAATACCTTTAAAAACCTTTAAAATATCTTGTAAAACTTTTGAAAAACCTTAAAAATCCTTAAAAATAACTTGTAGAACCTTTAAAAATACCTTATAAAACCTTATAAATACTTGGATCGAGTCTTCAAGTAGTAGTAACAATCCATAAGTACCTTATAAACCTAATAAAACTTTATAAAAATTTCAGATTAAAAAAGTGGCATTTTTGAAAATGGACATCTAAAAAGGGCATTTTTGAAAAGGGGCACACCAAAAGGGGCATTTTTAACAATTTCCCAAAAGATAAAGACATTACTAATGATTAAAAGACAAAAAAAAAATTGACACATGTCAAATGTTAGAAATGTCAAATGTCAATATTAAAGTAAGTTTAGAGGAAATCTTATAATATTATATAAGATAAGATACATATTTGGTTTGGAATTCAATTACATAGTCCAAAAAAGTTAACTTCGTATATCAACTCTACTAGTAATGTATATGTTCAATGGTGGAAGCTTACCGATGAACATTGACATATATTTTAGTCATTTTGATAATAATTTTTTTCATTAAACTCTCACATATTAACAACACGTAACCAGTTGTTTTTATTTACGCATAATTTGTAGTCAAACATCACTTATATCAGCAGTCTCAAAACCTTAGTACATTATAATTAGCGATGACCATAAGAAGAAAACATCGCCTCGAGAAATATAACCAACCTAACGTTTAACCGAAAAGCTCTTAGCCAAAAACAACACCAAAAAAAAAAAAAAAATTCCTTGCGTGTCTGGTTGTGTCGAATATCTGCTTCTTTTTGTCTATAAACTGTCATGTCCATGTACTTCTCCGGCAGCTTTGGTTTTTAGTCTTTGTCTAAGACCTTCTTCTCTGGTGATTCAGTTTGTCCAAGTTCGTTTCATTTATTGATTTTTCCATTACCATTTTTGAAGCTCTCATCATGAAGGGACTTACAAGAGTTGGAGTACGCCGCATTCTCCTATTTTCCATTTATCACCACTAATTTTGAACTCAAAGAGAAGCTAGCTGGAAGTCATATTAACACTTAAGAATGAAGTGTAGAATTCTCATTAATTGTAAAGTTCAGTACATCAGAGTATTTATATGTACAACAGAGTAAGAATAGATTTAAGCTAAAGGAAACTTAATAGCTATTTTGACTATACTCTATATATCTTAATATACCCCCCTCAAGCCGAATCATCTGAAGGTGTGAAGAGGCTTGAAACCGATAATCGGCTGAGAAGAGAGTAGAAAGGTCCTGGATGTAATGGCTTCGTCAAAATGTCTGCAAGTTGATTCCCTGTGTTGACATGTAAAACTTTCATGAAGCCATTTTTGACCTGATCCCGCGTAGTATGACAATCATGTTCCACATGTTTGGTTCTTTCATGGAAAACGGGATTGTTAGCAATGTATGTTGCGGATTTGTTATCACAGAAGAGCTTCGGAGAGGATTCAACTGTAATGTGTAGATCCTTCAACATTTTACTCAACCATAGCAATTCCTTTGTAGTCAGTGCCATGCTTCTATACTCTGCTTCAGTGCTACTACCACTACTAACATCCTGTTTCTTGGATTTCCAAGAGATCAAAGAAGTACCAAGAAACACACACATACCAGAAGTAGACCGTCTTGTATCTAGGCAAGTACCCCAGTCTGCATCTGCGAATCCATTCAAGCAAATTTCTGTGTTGACAGAGTAAAAGAGGCCTTGACCTGGATTGTTCTTGAGATACTTCAAAATTTGATATGCTGCTTGGAGATGAACATCAGTGGGACAAGATAAGAATTGGCAGAGGCGATGGACAGCATATGTTATGTCAGGCCTAGTGATGCACAAGTATAACAATCTCCCAATAAGTTCTCTGTAAGGTGTACCATTCTCCAGCAGTGTACCAGTGTCCTTTGTGTATGGTATCTTTGGATCCATAGGAACAGACTTGGGTTTACACCCTAACAAGCCAAAGTCAGCTAACAAATCCAAGCAATACTTCCTTTGACTAACTGATATTCCTCTTCTGATTCGATTTCGAATGTGTAAAGATGTTCTGCTAAAAGTGGAAATATGTGGCATCTCGTTTTGCACCCAAAAATCTGGTTGTCCATGATAATGTCATAGGTTAAAATCTCGTTTCCATCACAAGCCTCCTTGTCACTCTCAACGAGTAAGATGCAAGCCTTGAATCTCAAGAATTTAGGAAGAGGCCTCTGATTTAACTTGAGAGCCAAGTAACCTCCAGTAGCTCGGTGAGTGAAGTACGTAGGCACTTCTCCACAGGGTAACACTGCATGATCACGAGTCCAAGTCTGGATAATGATCTCTCTTGCTTCTTTGTTCAGTTTGTAGCAGTTTGCAAAGTTGAGACGAATATCTACAAGAAAACATGCGTTTTGCGATGGAAGGATTTATAGCTAATCCGTCGCAAATCGACAATCGCAAGGGATTTGCGACGACAGTCAATTTGTAGCTATACGCGCCTCGCAAAGTGGGACCCGTAGCACATCCGTCGCAACTTTTGCGATTAAAATATTCCCTCGCAAAATTCACGGAAATTGCGACGAACAATTACTCTTGCAAAAAACTTGCAAATTATGTCGTAGTATATCCCTCGCAAATATTGCGAGACTTTTGCGACGAACATACGTGAACAGTAACATTTTCTGGGTTGACTTTGGGTTGGCTGATTTTATAGCCATAAACTAGTTGCATTCTCAGCTTTCTCCCCCAACCTTTTTGCTCCTGACAATTCCACCATTAACTTAGATAATTCTCACAATTTCAACATGTACTTTCGGATTCATCCTTAAAAATACGCCTCCAATTGAACCGATCATTAAATCGGGATTAACCACAAATCCGCGTTTTCTGTACCGCGATTACGATTTACCCGACTAAACACCCATTACCCGTTAAGAAAACGACGTCGTTTTCCACTTGATAAATCTCAAATCGGGTTTACAAATCATCATTGTTAAATCTCAAATTAGGGTTCGTGAGAGAAAAAGAGAAAAGGGGATTTTGGGATTTCTCGGTTCTCGAATCTTAAATCTGGGTGGAAATTAGGGTTTCGAATAGCCAGGGGATAAAACTTTCGATTCAATTTCGATTCAATTTCGATTCAATGAAGAATTAGTGGGATGAAGGGTTGGTTTATCAAAGCGATCCAGATGACCCCGATTTCGATCCTCCAGACAGTGCTCTCGATGGCGACGGTGGAAGCGATAGCAGTGAAAGCGGAGTTGAGGGTGATTGTGAGAGTGACAGAGAGAATGATGACAGAGAGAATGATGGAGACGACGACAGAGCCGATGGAGCAGATGACAGAGCTGCTGGCGAAGACGACGGAGGTGATGGAGAAGATGAGAGATCCGATGACGGAGCTGAAAGCAGTAAGAAGAGGAAGAGGGGAAAAGAGAAGAAGGATGTGCCTGAAGAAGATTTGGCTGAGAGGTTTGAGTTCGAGATAGAGGAAGCAGTAGCTAATTGGTTTGATGAGTTTCAGATTCGAAGGAATCAAATTCCAGAAGATGAAAATGAAGATGAGGATCCTGTGATCACTAGAGATAGGAAAATTAGATTAGCTTCGGATGATAAGTTTGCTATAGGCAGAACATTCTTCACTGGTTTTGAGTTTAAAGAGACGGTGTTGCATTATGCAATGAAGCATAGGATAAATGCTAAACAAAGTAGGTGGGAGAAGGATAAAATTAGCTTTAGGTGTGTGGAAGTCGAAACTAACACAATCAAGATTTGTCTAGGGTTTTAATTTAGGGATACGATTTGCTAGAATTCTCAAAGAACAACAGAAACAATTGTAACCGAAGATAGTGTTCTTGATATTATTATGAAAAAGATGACTTTGATCGTACAAGAGTTTGATCGTAAAAGAAAAAGTTGTTTGCGCTTTAAGAGCTTTGTGTAGTGTAAATTCTATAGCGATCCCCCCTCAAAGTGAGAGCCTTGAGTCTCTTTATATAGGGATGATAAGCCGCCTCTCCAGCGATATTCTCGGAAGATTTCCATTTATCTTGAAGTCGGCTAGAATATCGCGGATTAGGATAATTTCCTTATTCTTCGGAGTCTTTGGAAGATTTCCTGATTTGAGTCGATCCTTCTAGATTCTCTCTTATCATTTCCGGGTATATCGGAAATGATGTCTTGCTTAGAAATGATACTTCTGAAGGCAAATATTTACTAAGTACTTGCCTCGGGTGTCTTGATGATTTCGGCTTGGATACTCTCGTCGACTGAGCTCGGGTACTTGAAGAGAAGCGGCTAGGGCGACTTGTGAAGTCGGCTCGGACGAAGGGAGAGCCCAGCTCGGATATGATGGCGTAGTCCTTTTGCCTCGGACAATTCTGCGAAGTCGGCTCGGGGTGAAAGGAAAGCTCAGCTCGGGCATGGTGACACATCGGTTCCCGAGCTGTCACGGCGAATGTCCCCGAGCCGGTATAGGATGACCCGAGCCGTATCAATCGGCATTCTCCGAGCCAGTTCAGTGATTGATCCCGAGCTGTTTTGGCAGTGTTCCCCGAGCCGGTTCGGTGATACGTCCCGAGGTTTTATGTCTTAGCTCGGACTTAACGCGGGTGAAATCCGACCCCAACAGTTAGGCCCCCAGCTCGTTGCCTTGAGGAGCAAGTAATGAGCTTCACGATTATTAGTCCGAGCAGTTTAAACTTTGTCCCGAGCTTATCCTTGTACGCCGAGGCTATCAGAGAGTTTGAATCCTTTGGACTGAATTCTGACGATTCGAATCCCTGCGACGCTTCATCTTCTTCTAGCGTGTGACGATTGATTTTCCCCCCTCGAGAAGTGGAAAAGTTATTCGCTTATTCCCAAGAATTTCGGCGGACGTGAAACTATCTCTGAGGCCACGCGCGCCCGATGCGCCGAAGCGTTTTATAAATACTCCTCTCGCGATTCATTTCTTCAGTTCTGCAATTCTCGAGCAAAAATCTAAAGGTTTGTTTCTTTCGCTCTGATCTTGATTTCCTTTACATTTCTTCTTTTCCGATTTATTTCCGTCGTTGCGCCGTCGTTGCTAGAGTTAGGTTGATTTTGCCGATCTCCTTAGATCTTGTCTTTCCGATCATCCTCTGATCTTCCCGAGCTAGAAAATGTCCCTTTCAGATTCAAGTGATTCAATCCGAGGCGGAAGTATTCCTGTTTATAAACGAAAAATGGTTTGGAGCAGCTCGGATGGATCCGAGGCCGGTTCATCAGGTCGACCCGAGCTAGGCAGCGAAGCGGAATCGTCATCTGAGCAACGAGGGGATCCGAGCCACTTTGTGGCTCGGGAAGATGCAATTGCTGATATAGCTCGGGACGAGGATCTCCCTGATGATCCCAAGGTGGTATTGAATAGGAGGACGCGTCCTCCGGCTTCGGATGAGGCTGGAGTTTCTCGTTGGCAAAATATGCCCGAGCTGCAGGTTTTACCCGAGGTGAAGGGTGAAATGGTTGCTTATGATCCCGAGGAGGGAGCCAGGCTCCTTCAGTTGGCAATTCAAGGTGCAATGGCTCAAAGGAAGAAAACCCGAGCCAAGAAAATGAAAAAACCTGATCCCCCAGGTTCCACTCTGTCGACTTCATACTCGCTTCAGGATCTAAAGTCACGCTTCAATTTCGGCGAAGGGGTGACTCTGCGATTGCCGACCCCTCATGAGAGAGCCGAAGATCCTCCCGAGGGGTTCTTCACTTTGTACGAAGGATTCTTCTATTTCTGCTTCCTATGGTTCCCAATCCCGAGGCCGATCATCGAGTACTTGTGGTCGTACAAGCTTGCTCTGGCCCAGAACACGACCAGAGGTCTTCGACATTTGGTTGGGATCTTAGTACGTGGATTCTAGACGTACAATATCGTCGGCCTTGATCATCTGAGGAATTTGCTTGAGATTCGCCGTGTTCCGAGCTGCGAGATGGAGAGGTACTATATTTCTCCTCGCCCAAAGCGGAGGGTCATAGGCGGCTTCCCGAGCAAAGATGAGAAGTACACCGATCATTTTTTCTTTGTTGCTCTTGACGAAGATTGTGTTCCCGAGGGCTGCCTTGGAAAAATGATTGGGAAATGGAGAAAGATTGGTAGTTTATCCGAGATTTCTACTTGTTTTGTGTTATAGCTTGAATTCCTCTACTGATGTCTCTTTTTTACTTTTTGCAGACCGAGGCCCGAGCTTCCTGGATCGTATTCCTGAAGACCTTTTCAGCATACGCGAGGAGTTGGCTGCTCGGAAGTGCCATTGGATCAAGCATTTTTCTGAAGTAAGAGTCGAAAAGGCGTTAAGGATTCTTCACGGTGCGTCTTGTTCCACTTCTTCATCTTCTTCAGATCAGAGGCTAAGTTTTTTTACGGAGATGCAAGGGGTGAAGATGTCCTTAAGGGAAAAGAAGGCCGCCGAGAAGAAGGCGCGCGAAGAGCAGAGAGCAAAGAGGCGGCTTTCGGACCTGTGGCTCTGCCCGAGGCTATAGCGGGGACCGAGGCAACTACTGACCCCGAGGTGAGTGTTGATCCCGTAGAATCGGGTGCTGATTTAGCTGTCACCATGGCTCTGTCCGGGGCGCCCGATGGTATCCCGGTTGGGGATGTTGCTAACCAGGTTCCCGAGGCGGGGAACGCACTAGTGGTTGGTTTACCTGCTGGTGGGCAGACCAAGTCCAAGGGAAAGCATCCCGAGGAGAACGTTTCGGGGATAAGCGCAAAAGGTCGAAACGGGCTCACAGCTCCTCTCGGCCAATATACCATGACAAGGTTGCTTCTGCCAACCTTGTCGCTTCTTGCGCCTGGCCGCTGCTTCCCGCCCCCGAAGGCTTAATCGAGGCGGAGCGATACGGTGAGACCGCGGCGAGTTTCTTGAAGGTACGTGTTTGGGTCTATTCTTGTACAACGCAGTCTTGCTTCAGGACTTGACGCGTCTTTGTTATTTTATTCTCCAGGCCTTCTCCTCGATGAACAGGATGGTTCATTCTTACGACTCAGGGGCTCGTGAAAATGCGCTGGCTATCGAACGGTCTGAGTCCTCTAAACTGAAGACTGAAAAGGCGGCGGCCGAGGCTATTGTAGTAGCGCAAACTGCCGAGGCGTTAGTTGTTGCCGAACAGGAGGCGCGGAGGAAAGAGTCCAAGGAGAATGCTCGAATTCGTCGGAAGGCTGAGGCCGAGATTGAAAGGCTCAAGCGTCTGCTCACCAAAGAGAAGTCTCTTCGCGAAGTTAAAGTGGCACGGGCGAAGAAAGCTGCCAAGAGAGAAGTCGCCGAGGAGTTTGTGGAGAAAGTTAAGAGGACCGAGGCAAAGTTGGCAGAGTTCGACAAAATTTCCGAGCGGTACGTGTACTTCTCTCAGGCAAAGGCTAATGCAGAGCTAATCGCCGCCCTTGAAGCTTGAGGTCAACAAGTGGAAAGAAGAGTTCGGAGATGCCGAGGCTGAGTATGCTAGGCTCGAGGCTGAGTTGCTCAGAGACCTCACAGTTCCTCCGGTGTCTCTTGGCTCTACTCATGACAACCTCGGAAATCGATCGGTGGAAGGTGACGCGGTCGAAGTCGGAGTTACTGATCAGGCTGGAACGAACCTGCATCCCGCGGCTGCGCATTGTGAGGAGCAGGACGAATAAGCTTGAGGCATTTCTTTTCTCTTTTGTTTTACGGTTGTTTATCGTTCTTTTGTAAGACCTTCGCCTGGATGGCTTTATCCACTTGAACGGGAATGTTCTTTTTAAGTATTCGAATCGTTTCGTTTATCTTGAAATGTATCCGAGCCATTTTATCCTTCCGGGCTATTTTGACTCAAAATGAAAAAATTGGATACCAGTGTTAAATAACTGGGTTTCATAAATACGACTCTTTCGTCGAGAAGTTAAGTTTCCAGATCCGTTTTAACTTCCGAGCCGAAAGTGAAAAGAATCGTGCACTAGTGTTAAGGTAACTGGGTTTTGGTTAGGTGGGATTATAATCTTTTTCGGTTGCGACCCGATCTGACATAATCGATAGCCAGTGCTTAGAAGCGAACTAAGGCACCAGTGTTGAAGTTCACTGGGGTTTCTGAAGACAACTCCTTTTGGTTGGATATCTCCGACCAGATTGTCTCGAATGCTTATATAGCGCGCTGTAACCGAGGCGGTGAGATGGTTTTTGGTTCGTGGACGTGGCCATAGTCCGAACGAACTGCGAATTTTAAGTCGATAAGATTGACTGTGGAAAGTTTCCGAGGTGACTTACGGGATAGATGCCGACGTGGATAGATTGAAAACCCAAAGGGTAAACTAAAAAAATTTAAAATTTTAGTGGGAGTATGTGCATACGGACCCACTCCCCCTTTTTTAATTAGGGGGGTAGCTGAACTCGTCCGAGGACGAGCTGCCTACGTACCCTTTTCAGGGATCAAGCCACCCCGTAGTTCAAGTTATGCGTACCTTAGGTTCCAAGCGATAGTACTTCCATAGATGTATAGCGTTCCAGGATCTTGGTATTGCTCTGCCGTTCATGTTGGCGAGTTCGTATACGCCGGGGCGGACGACCTTTGATATCGTGTAAGGCCCTTCCCAATTTGCGCCGAGTTTTCCCGCATTCGGCTCGGCGGTGTTTTGAAAAACTTTACGTAATACGAGGTCTCCTTCGTGAAAACGGCGATATTTGACATGAGAGTTGTAGTACTGAGCCATCGCGTTCTCATAATTCTGTACTCGAACAAGAGCCGAATCTCTTCTCTCGTCGATCAAGTCCAGCTCGTCCAGTATCATCTGAGTGTTGGAATTTTCCTACTCGGTGAGTAAACGTCTTCTTATTCCCAAGATCTCGGCTTCGGTGGGGATCACGCATTCCGTGCCGTAGACGAGGGCGAAAGGTGTTTCTCCCGTGGCGCGACGCGGAGTAGTTCTGTACGACCATAGTACTCCTTCCAGTTCATCGGCCCAGTGGCCTTTCTTCGCGTCGAGGCATTTCTTTAATCCATCGAGAATCGTTTTGTTTGCTGCTTCCGCCTGTCCGTTTCCCTGAGGATACCGAGGTGTAGACTTGCTGAGGCGAATTCTCCATTTCTCGCAGAATCCTTCGAACCGAGCCGAAATGAATTGCGATCCGTTGTCTGTGACGATCTCGTAAGGTATACCGTGGCGGCATATGATGTTTTTCCAGACGAAGTTCTCGACCTGTGCGTCTTTGATGCTGGCATAGGAGTCCGCCTCGATCCATTTGGAGAAGTAGTCTGTTAGTACAAGGACGAGCTTCCTCTGCTTGGAATTGTGTAGAGGTCCGATAATGTCCATGGACCAGCGCATGAAGGGGTAAGGCGAGGTAATGGAAGAGAGGAGCTCGGCGGGTTGATGAATCGTTGATGCGTGTCTCTGGCATTTGTCGCATCGTCGAGAGAATTTTTCGCAATCTTTAACTATCGTCGGCCAAAAATACCCATGGCGTTTGATCTTTATACCTAGGGCTCTCCCGCCAGAGTGGTTTCCACAAGATCCGCCGTGTACTTCTTCCATGACTCGCCGAGCTTCGTTTCCTTTGACACAGATAAGGAGGGGTCCGGAGAACCGCCATTTAAAGAGTTCTCCATAGAACAGAGTATACCGTGTGGCTTTTGCCTTAAGTTTCCGAGCTACCCATTTTTCAGCAGGAACTTCTCCATCGGCTATGTAACTCCGGATGGCTCCGATCCATTTGGCGTCGCTTCCGTATTCGGGCTCTGTTGTGTCCGTAGCTTGCTGGCCTAGCGGTTCGATGTCCATTTCTTCCGGTTCTTCTGTCTCCCGAGCTGTTAGAACTAGATCCTTGCTACTGTCTCCAATGCTCGGCTTTTCGATGAACTCGACCGGTATGTGTTCTCGCCTCGCGGGATTCTGGTTAACTCGAACTCTCCGAACTGTTTTACCAAGTCTTGCGTGAGAGCAAGATACGCTTCCATTCGTTCATCTCGAGCCACGTATTCTCCGTTGAATTGATTGGCCACGAGCTGGGAGTCGTAGAAGGCTCGTAGTTTGTTGATCTTAAGTCCCCGAGCCAGCTTCAGCCCTGCTATCAGTGCTTCGTACTCTGCGACGTTGTTGGTCGCGTCGAAGTTTAGCCGGAAGGATTGCGACGTTGTTGGTCGCGTCGAAGTTTAGCCGGAAGTTCACCCTCTGGTGATGCTAAATAGATCCCGACGCCAGAACCTTGTTTTGAGGGCATTTTCCGATGGCAGCTCGATGATAAAGTCGGCCAGGACTTGAGATTTTGCGCACGTCATGTTTCTGTATTCGATGTCATACTCACTGAGTTCTACTGCCCATTTGGCCAGACGTCCTGACTGGCTCGGACTGTGCAAGATGGTTCGGAGTGATATGGGCGCCATAACGACAATTGAATGGGACTGGAAATACGGTCGTAGCTTCCGAGCTAACATCACTACAGCGAGAGCAAGCTTTTCAGTTTGCGGGTAGCGTGTTTCTGCGTCGGTGTAGGTTTGCGAAACATAGAATATTGGCTTCTGTTCCCCTCTGTCTTCTCTGACTATGACCCTACTTACTGCTGTGTCCGAGACGACGATGTACAGGAACAACGGTTCGCCTGGACTGGTTTTTCTAACACCGGTGGATTAACCAGATATTTCTTCAGTTCCTGGAAAGCTTCTTCGCAACGATCGGTCCATTCGAATTTCTTGTTTCCGCGCAGAGTGTCGTAGAAAGGCAAGCATTTATCGGTTGAATGGGAGATGAACCGGTTCAGGGCTGCTACTCTCCCGGTGAGGCGCTGAACTTCTCGCTTGTTCTGCGGCGAGGGCATGTTTAGTAAAATATCGATTTGCTTTGGATTCGCCTCGATGTCTCGGTGAGTTACCAGATATCCCAGGAATTCGCCCGACTTTACCGTGAAACGACATTTTGCCAGGTTGAGCTTCATGTTGTGTTGGTTAAACTGGCAAAAACAGTCGCGTAGATGGGCTATGTGATCGTTTTCTTCGAGGGATTTGACTAACATGTCATCGATGTAAACTTCCATCGTTTTCCCGAGCTGCTCGGAGAACATCCTGTTGATGAGCCGTTGATATGTCGCACCAGCGTTCTTGAGTTCGAAGGGCATGACTTTGTAGCAATAGATGCCTCGGTCTATGATGAATGCTGTCTTCTCGCGATCGTCGGGATGCATGAGAATTTGGTTGTACCTTGCGAAAGCATCCATGAAGGATAACAGTTTGTTCCCCGCAGTTACTTCCACTAAACGATCGATATGTGGGAGCGGAAAACTATCTTTAGGGCATGCTTTGTTCAGGTCGGTGAAATCAACGCAAACTCTCCACTTGCCGTTCTTCTTTTTCACCACAACGGGATTTGCCAACCAGTCCGGGTACCTTGCCTCGGAGATTGATCCAATCTTCATTAGTTTTTCCACTTCGGCATTCACAGCATCTGCGCGATCTCGGCCCAATTTCCTTCGCTTCTGCTTGATGGGCTTAAAAGATGGGTCCACATTCAGCTCGTGGCAGATCACGTCGATGCTTACTCCAGGTAGGTCTTCTGCCGACAAGGCAAAAATGTTGATGTTCTCCTTGAGGAATTTGATGAGCTCGGTCTTGATCTCCTCGGTTAAGTCGCTACCGATTTCTACGCAGCGTTCGGGTCGTTCGTCGTCAAGGCTGATGGAGATTACTGGATCCGAGGTAGGCTTCTTCTCCTCGCGTGCCTCCTCGATCTGTAATTGCTATAAGTGTTTAGATGCTGCCTTCTCTTCGCTCCGGCCAAGTTTCGATTTCTTGTGGTCAGCTTCGGCCTTTGCTTCGGTGACAGGGTTTCGGAGTTTGTGTGCTGCCTTAAAACACATCCGTAAATTTTTCTGACTGCCCCAGATAGTTTTTACGCCATTGGGGGTCGGGAATTTGACACAGAGATGATACGATGAAGCGACAGCTCGCATTAGTTTTAGCCACGGCGTCCCCATTATGACGTTGTAGATGGTAGGTTGATCGGTGACCGAGAAGTTGACTATCTTTGTCACCCCGCCGGCTCGGACCGGTAATTGGATAGTTCCAAGCGTCATCAAAGTTTCTCCTGAAAAACCGAGGACTGGCCTCGGGGTCGGAGTTACCTGTGACATATCGATGTTTATTTGTCGGAGCGTTTCGCGAAAGATCACGTCGATGGTGCTGCCGGTGTCGATTAATACTCGGTAAATGTCATGGTCTCCTATCGCTAATGTGATGACGAGTGGATCGTTATGAGGCATGTCGAGCCCGTTTGTCTCGCTTTCCTCGAATGTGACCACGTCGTTAGGTCGATCGAAGGGTCTTGTCCAGTTGCTAGGCGCCTCGGCTTGGCGTTGATAAGCTTTAATTGCCGCTACGGTGTCAGGACAGTACGGCGATCCACCCATTATGGTGAGGACTTTTTGCCGTGTACTGTCTCGGTCTTCATCTTGCGCTCCTCGGGTTCTCTTTTGAGACTCTTGGTTCCTTGGCTCGGGATCCCTTTCTGTGTCAGTCTGCTCGGGTTGAACTGGCTCTGGCTCTAGGTCCTTCAGTGTGACGTTCATCCCGAGCTCTCCTGCCAAGAATTTTGACGCCAATTTAGCCCTTAGACTCCGGCATCGCGAGGTGTGGTGCCCGAAGATTTTATGGTGTTCGCAGTACTCTTGATCATTGCTTGGTGGTTGATCTCTCGTCCAAGTGAAAGTCTCTCTTCCTCGGCCACGTCCGCGGCCTCTACCGCGACCTCGTCCTCGGGGTGCATCAATCTGGTAGTTGTGGGCTCCCAAAAAATTGCGTCCTTCATGATATGTATATGTTTTGCTCTGGTTCGCCTTTTTCTGGACCGGTGGTGCTGCTTGAGTCTTCTCGGCTCGAGGTGCTTGCTTCGTTGGCTCGTGCCTCTTTGCTAGCAGTGCCATCTCTTCATCATGGGCAACGAAATCCGAGGCTCGATGCAGCGCATCGCGAATCGTCGTAGGTTTAGATAGGTTCAGCTCTTTTCTGAATTCCGACTTGTACCAAAGAGCTTTCTTTAAAGCCGAAAGGGCGGCTACATCTGTGATTCCTTCGACCTTGGCTAGCGTTGATTTGAAAGTTGTGAGGAAATCTCTTAGCGGCTCGGTGGGCTGTTGAGACAGAGACCACAGATCCGCGTCAGAAGTTCCGGGGTCGATGAGCACGCAGTATTGCTTGAGGAACAGTGTTGACAGCTCGTCGAAACTATCAATCGAGTTTCGTTCTAATCTTGAGAACCAATCCAACGCGGGTCCCTTGAGGTGTTCCACGAACAGTAAGCACAGACCAGCATCCTTCTCTTTGGGCTTGAACCTGGCTTGGGCCACGGATATCATGAATGATTTAATATGGCCCTTCGGGTCGGTTGATCCTTTGTAAGAGTCGATTTTGAACTTGGACATCGTCGTTTCGGAAATTCTTTTGGTGAAAGGCGTATTCCGAGATTCTTCCAGGATTCGGTCGATGTTAGGTGCAGAGGACGAAACGCTATGTATCTGGGTTTTGACGAACTTCATATCGGCTTCCGCCTTGGCTAGGGAGGCCCGGATCTCGCCGAGCTCGCGTTCTCTTTCGGACTCCTCGGCCCATCTTATGTTTTTCTCAGTTTCTTCGTCATCTGTGAGATCGGTTCGCTCGGCAGAGTTAGCTCCGGCTCGGGTACGCTCGCCTTGCGGATTATCCAGCTCGTCTGTTAGGTCCACTGCGTTTGGGTCGGTGGGATCATCTTGATTCTCGCGTCGGGCAGGATCGGTTCGGGTTGCGACTCTGGTGTTGTCGGTTGGCGTCGCGAACGTGAGCCTTGTTGGGTTGATGCCAGGCAAGTCCCTCCGGGCTCGTAGCGGTCGAGTCTGGAAACGCGTGGTTTTTTGTTGCCCACGGGATGCGATTTCGTCAATTTGCTGCGCCAAGGTTTTGCTAGCTTTCTCTTGATCGTCAGCTTTCTTCTGGAATTTAACCATCATATCCTTCAGTTCGGCTAGGGTCGCTGAGATTGTCGGATCGGCTTGGAGATTTTGAAGGTTCGGAGCGTTGGGGTTTCCTCCCCCGGCTGGCGGTATCTGACGATCGTCTTCGTTCACCATCCTCTCTGGTATTTGAGTCCTGCGTTATTAGGGTAAGAGAATTCTAAAGTAGCTCCCCACAGACAGCGCCAAACTGTGGAAGTCGAAACTAACACAATCAAGATTTGTCTAGGGTTTTAATTTAGGGATACGATTTGCTAGAATTCTCAAAGAACAACAGAAACAATTGTAACCAAATATGGTGTTCTTGATATTATTATGAAAAAAATGCTTTGATCGTACAAGAGTTTGGTCGTAAAAGAAAAAAGTGTTTGCGCTTTAAGAGCTTTGTGTAGTGTAAATTCTATAGCGATCCCCCCTCAAAGTGAGAGCCTTGAGTCTCTTTATATAGGGATGATAAGCCGCCTCTCCAGCGATATTCTCAGAAGATTTCCATTTATCTTGAAGTCGGCTAGAATATCGCGGATTAGGATAATTTCCTTATTCTTCGGAGTCTTTGGAAGATTTCCTGATTTGAGTCGATCCTTCTAGATTCTCTGTTATCATTTCCGGGTATATCGGAAATGATGTCTTGCTTAGAAATGATAATTCTGAAGGCAAATATTTACTAAGTACTTGCCTCGGGTGTCTTGATGATTTCGGCTCGGATACTCTCGTCGACTGAGCTCGGGTACTTGAAGAGAAGCGGCTAGGGCGACTTGTGAAGTCGGCTCGGACGAAGGGAGAGCCCAGCTCGGATATGATGGCGTAGTCCTTTTGCCTCGGACAATTCTGCGAAGTCGGCTCGGGGTGAAAGGAAAGCTCAGCTCGGGCATGGTGACACAACGGTTCCCAAGCTGTCACGGCGAACGTCCCCGAGCCGGTATAGGATGACCCGAGCCGTATCAATCGGTATTCTCCGAGCCAGTTCAGTGATTGATCCTGAGCTGTTTTGGCAGTGTTCCCCGAGCCAGTTCGGTGATACGTCCCGAGGTGTTATGTCTTAGCTCGGACTTAACGCGGGTGAAATCCGACCCCAACAAGGTATGCACATAGAAAGGAGTGTGAATGGTATGTCTATGCCTCATATGATAATGAAAGGCAGTTGTGGGTTGTGAAGACCAAATGCTTGGATCATGTGTGTACTTCTAATGGAAAATGCAAGCTGCTGAAAAGGAGAGTGATTGGGAGATTTTTTATGGATAAACTAAGGTTGCAGCCTAATTTCATGCCTCTTGACATTCAGAGGCATATCAAGGAGCAATGGAAGCTGGTTAGTACTATAGGACAAGTGCAAGATGGAAGACTACTAGCTCTGAAGTGGCTGAAAGAAGAATATGCTCAACAGTTTGCTCTCCTCCGAGGATATGTGGCAGAAATCATGACTTCAAACCCAGGATCAACTGCAATTGTTGATACCATTCCTGATGCCAAAAGGAATGATGTCTTTAACCGGATATATGCATGTCTTGGAGCAATGAAGAATGCATTCTACTACTGTAGGCCACTCATTGGGATAGATGGAACATTTTTGAAGCATGCGGTTAAAGGATGTCTGTTCACTGCTATTACTCATGATGCTAACAACCAAATTTATCCAGTGGCTTGGGCAACTGTTCAGTCTGAGAATGCAGACAATTGGCTCTGGTTTTTGAATCAGCTCAAGCATGACTTGAACCTAAAGGATGGCAGTGGCTATGTGGTCATATCAGATCGTTGCAAGGTATGTATTCTCTTATGTGTCATTGTTTTATTATGTGTAGATGATAGTGCTTTATAGGTGCTAATGTGTGTGTTTTTGGCAGGGAATTATTAGTGCTGTCAAGAGTGCATTGCCAAATGCTGAACACAGACCTTGTGTGAAGCATATAGTGGAGAACCTAAAGAAGGGACATGGATCATTGGATTTGCTGAAGAAGCTTGTCTAGAATTTAGCATGGAGTTACAGTGATTCACAATACAAAGCTAATCTCAATGAGATGAGAGCTTACAGCATGTCCTTGTATGAGGATGTTATGAAGGAAGAACCAAAGAATTGGTGTAGAGCTTGGTTTAGACTAGACAGCTATTGTGAGGATGTGGACAACAATGCAACAGAGTCTTTCAATGCCACAGTTGTCAAGGCTAGGGCCAAAGCATTGGTTCCTATGATGGAAACAATTAGGAGACAAGCAATGGCACGTATAAGTAAGAGAAAAGAGAAGATTAGCAGATGGAAGAAGAAGATATCTGAGTATGTCTCAGACATTCTGGAAGAAGAGTGGGAAATTGCTGTGCAATGTAAAGTGACGAAAGGAACACATGGAAAATTTGAGGTTTGGAAAGATGGGAGCTCTAATGCTGTGAACTTGACCACTGAGGAGTGGGACTGCTCATGCTGCAAATGGCAAGTCACAGGGATTCCATGTGAACACGCCTATGCAGCAATCAATGATGTGGGTAAGGATGTTGAAGATTATGTGGTTCCAATGTTTAACACTCACACTTGGCAAGAACAATATGAGAGGGGGCCTGAGCCAGTTAGATGGCAAATGTATTGGCCTACAGGTTTAAGGTTAATAACTGCACCTCTTGAAGATCCTGTTCCACCTGGGAGAAAGAAAGGTGAGAAAATGAATTACAATCGGATCAAGGGTCCAAATGAGTCACCAAAGAAGAAAAAGAAGAAGGGTGAACCAGAGAAACTAAAACTAGGAAGGAAAGGAACAACAATGCATTGCAGATCTTGTGGTGAAGCAGGTCACAATGCAGCTGGATGTAAGAAGTTCCCTAAGGAGAAGAAGAGTAGGAAGAAGAAGAATCAAGATGATGAGGTTTGTTTCTGTTTTAGGCTTGTTTTTGGTCAGACATTTTTGGTATCATGTTGCATTTTGTTTCTGTTTTAGGCTACTGGATCGTCTCAACCACCAAAGGAGAAGAAGAATACTAAGAAGACCAAGAAGAGTAAAGGGACATCTACCTCTCAGCCTACAATAGAGCATCAAGAAACAACTCAGGGACCCGATACAATCACACTCACACAGAGAAGCAGTCAATGGGATCAATGGGAGCCGTGGGAGTAGTTATAGTTGTTGATTGGTTTAGATTTTATGGATGTTGTCTTTGGAACAATCTTCATCCTCTTTTGTCTATTTTGGATGTTGCCTCTTTCGGAAGTTGATGCTCTTTAGGATGTTATTGTTTTGGATGATGACTAACTGATTCTTATGTAATCTTTAGGAGTCTCTTATCATACCTATTCTTATGTTTCAATTTGTCATTTTCCTTACCAAACAGATTCACATTACAAAACAAAGACAAAACAGATTCACTACAAACAAAGACAAAACAGATTCACTACAAAGACAAAACAGGTTCACATTACAAAACAAAGACAAAACAATTACAAAACAAAGACACAAATAGATTCACATTACAAAACAAAACACAAACTGACAATAGATTTACTCTAAAACCTCAACACCTACACTCTTCCCCAAAGCCATACAATTGAGGTAACAATTACAGCAGCAATCCCTACAATCTTCAAAGCTGACTTAGCCATAACATGTCCTAGCTCCTCCACATTCTCCTTCATGGTCAAGAGTTCACCTTCCATCTTCTTAATCAGCTCTTCCTCCATCTGCTTAATGTTTTTGTTATGGAGCTCCATATTAGCCATCACGTTCACTCTCAGAGCATTAGGATTCTCTGCAAATCTCTTACACTTCTCATTTACCATGTTAATTTCGTCCAATAGAGCTTAATCAACCCATTTGAACAGAATTTCTAACCCATTTACTCTTTTTGATCAATTAACAATTTCAAATAACCGAAATGTGTACCTTCATTGCTATCGCGCACCGGTAGAATCTCCGGTATGGATTTTCCTTTGTTTTCGATGTGAAAGTGGTGATCTCTTCTCCACACCAGCATTTGGAAGGGACACCAGGAGGAGAGGCACGAAAACCTGAACTGGAAGCAGATGAGTAGTAGCTCATGGTGCTCACTTTCTTAAAATTTCAGAAGCTCTGAAGTGGAATGTAGAACCCTAAACGCCCAAATCGATTTTGTAGAAGAAGAAGAATGAAAACGACGTCGTTTTTTGCTTGGGTTTTGTTGAGTTTATCAAGTGGAAAACGACGTCGTTTTCTTAACGGATAATAGGTGTTTAGTCGGGTAAATCGCAATCGCGGTACAGAAAACACGGATTTGTGGTTAATCCCGGTTTAATGACCGGTTCAATTGGAGGCGTATTTTTAAGTATGAATCCGAAATTACATGTTGAAATTGTGAGAATTATCTAAGTTAATGGTGGAATTGTCAGGAGCAAAAAGGTTGGAGGGGAAAGCTGAGAATGCAACTAGTTTATGGCTATAAAATCAGCCAACCCGTTGACTTTTGAACATGTATTCCTAGCAAACTAGTAGCAATTTTGCGACGAACTTGCTAGGTTCCATTGCAATTCCGTAGCAGATGTTTGCTACGAATTTGCTAGGTTTATTACCACTATTTCGTTTTCAAATAATTCATTTCAATTTTTTTTTAATTTGACATTTTCCTGAAAAATAAACTTGAACTCTGAATTGCAAAATTAAACAAGTCTTCATCAAATTAAACCTGAACTGAAATGAGTTGATTACAAAAAAAACATTGTCTTAAAACATTAGAAACCTAGGACTAAAAGCTTCTACTACTACTAAAAGGATTTTGATAGAGAGGATACGGTCGCAGCTGCGGTACCGTTACCGGTGTTGTCTCCCGTCACAGGTGTCGTCTCGGTGGTGGTCACTGGATCTGCTTGGCTGGTGCTGGGTTGGTGCTCGGCTCGAAACAAAGCAGCAAATGCAGGATCCTTCTCGGCAAGGTACTCGAAGTAAACATCATAGCTCTGCATCTTCTCTTTACTTTGTTTTAACTCTGTCGCCTGAACTTGAAGAGTTGCTTGACTTTCTTGTATTTGAGTGGCCTGAGCTTGAAGACTTACTTCAGCGACAGCAAGCTTCTGCACAAGAATAAGAGGATCTTCAGTCGGAGGAGGCGGTGAACCGGTATGGGCAGAGGCTGCTTCCTGCTGCAAAGAACCAACGCCATAAATCCTATTTTTCTTCCTCGGAGCAACCTGCCAACAAAACACTCAAAACGTAAGCTTTGCATCAACACAATCAAACTTTAAATCTGTGAAGCAATTACTACAATAAAACTGCCAATTAGCATAATGCAATGAAACTATCAGCAATAAAACTGTGAAACAATTAGCATAAACATTCACTCATTCAACAAGACTACTTAGATAATCATCATCATCATCACCAGCTAACAAAAAGCTAAAACCAGAATCTACTAAGTATAAAATCAGACTAAATAGGCATCTTAAGAGAGACACAACAACACAAACAATGTACCTACACCTGTTTTTCCATAGACACAGCAAATACAGACATAGAACAACACATAAACATGGCTCATAAGAAGTTTTCAAGCATCGTCATAGCTTTAAAATTTACCTTTGTGTAAATCTTGTTCTTTGCATGAATAGACAGCCCACCAGAACCGCTATTCTCCATATTATCTCCTACACAAAGCTCTGATTCCATCTCTTGAATCCTTGAAGAGACTTCATTGAAGATGGACTCCGACTTTCCATCGGTAAAAGTACGATCAGGATTTCTATGAGTCTCTTCTAGGACTTGAAGGAAGTCAGGAGTTAGTTTCCCAGTTTTTTCAGACTGCAAAAGAGAGTTGATCAGTAAATTAAAATGGTCATAAGACACTTGTCTGAACATGTAACATCATAAACTTACATGTTTTCGAGCACGTGCTTTAAAAGATGTCTGGCCTGAGCGGTGTTTATATATGCCGGTGCCATCAGGATCATGATATCGAGCGTTACGACTGTTGATACTCTTTGCTTTTGACTTGGGATCAAGCCAATACCTAACAAGTGCAGCCCATACATCAGGATCAATCCACTTCGGCTTTGCATCATCACCTTTTCGCTTCCACTTTCTCTTCCAGCGACACACTTGATCACACATCCTAGTCTTCAACTTTTTGTCAAACTCAGCTCTAACTCTTGCATTTATAGATTGGTCCCAGTTATATGTTTGCTTCAAAGAAAACAAAAATCAGTAGTTAGAAATGAGGACAGAACTCAAGAACATGAATTATAGAGATTAAAACCTAACAAAAACGTCAAAAACATCTAAGCAAGATTTGAGTGTCTCAAAGCAGATAGAGAGAAAAGACAGCAAAACATATTTGGTACTCGCGTCCTTCCCCCAGTAGGCTGATATCTCATCTTCGCTGCAGTTCTTCCCGACTGGTATAAGCGTTTCAATCTATCAGTTATTGGCAAGTACCACATACGTTTATATGGTACTCGCGTCCTTCCCCCAGTAGGCTGATATCTCGGCTTCCCGCAAAACCGACATTCCTGCAGATTTTCATCATCTCTCCAGAAAATCATGCAATAGTCAATGCATACATCAATCATTTGTGATGGTAACCCAAGACTGGAAACCAACTTCTGTATTTCATAGTAACTCTCAGCCGATATATTATCCGGTGGTAAATACTCTTTGAAAAGTTCAGCCCATGAATCCATGCAATTTTCACTTAAGTTATTATCATCTTTAATTGTCATCATCCTAGATGCCAAAGATAACTTAGATTGCCCTTCTTTACATCCCTCATAGATGGGTTGATTAGCAGAATCTAACATATCATAAAAGCGTTGTGCATCTACGTTGGGTTCTTCGATAATATTTTTAGCAAATGCAGTAGTAGTTTCATGAAATGCATCGGTAACCATATCATGAAATCTATTTTCCTCGTTATACCCATAACCAAATTGATCAGATTCTTGATGATGACCATAATTCGCATAATAATTACTAGGTTGATCGACACCATAATTCATATTACTACTTCCTGCGCTATCTCTACAACCTTCCCCATGACGTAACCATACATAGTAGTTTGGCATAAACCCTCTATTATATAGATGATTAAATTCCAGATATTTATCGTTGAGGCACTTACGACATGGACAGAATATTGAACCATTCTCATGAGCAAATGATTCGTTTGTCGCTTGGTACATGAAACCGCGCAAGCCATCAGTAAACTCTTTCGTCACATCACCGGTCGTCGGATCTCTATGATTGTACATCCATCTTCGTAGTGTGTATATCTCATGCTCTCCACCGCAAGACATTTTTTTCACAACTGTTTAATAGAGAGATAGCATGCGCATCAGTTCGATCGAGTCTCAGTGAATATATTCCGATTCACGAGTTACTCGCCGAGCCGCACTCCCCTTTTCTACCAAACTAGCCATTTCAAGAGTTTTTATTTTTGGAAGATTTTTTTTTTGTAAGTAGATTATTTTTTGTTTTGAGTTATGATTTTTGCATCTCTTATGCTTGCTATTTTTAGGCACAAATTTTTTTTTGCTATGGAATTGCTAGCTATATTTGCAAGGGAATTGCTAGGAATTATAAATTTGCTATGATTTTGCTAGGGATTTTTCACCTACCAACAAAGTAGTTACGTTCATTTAAAATGTGCTCACCTAACTCAAGAGGTACTCGTAAATCCATCGCAAATTTTGCTCTGGAACAGACTTGCGAGGGATATAACCGTCATAGCAGATTCGTCGCAAAACTCGCGCAAATTTGCAACGGAATCATTCCTCGCAATTTTGCGAGGGATTAGCTAGAAAGTGGGGCCGCCTCACAAATTCCTCGCACATCCATTGCAAAATTGCGAGGGAAATTTTCTCTCACAAAATTTCGTCGCAAATTGAGTGTTTTCTTGTAGATTGTGAAAGGCGAAATATAGTCTCTCCAAAGACTCACAACTCTCTGCGTCTATGTATTTTAAGGAATCCGGAATGTGTGGAAGTGTTACCAGCTTTTTTCATCCTTTGAGTCGAAGTCGGCGTAGACGAGAAAGTCTCTTGATCCATGGAGCGATCTCTTTGGTTTTTGTGTCGCTTAAGTACAGCTCCGTGATGGTGTCAAGAGCATGTGGGAATTCCTCAAGGTTTTCACTGTATGAAATACAAAAGTCATCAAAATGAGACCATAACCTGATCGAAGTAGGCACTTCTTTTATTGTAGTTCCAACGATGCTAGATATTCAATATTTGTGGAAATTTTCGGAAAACTTGTCCACCATGAGCAATCAATGAGATCAACTTTTTAAAGAGATTCCAAGGTGATGTTGGTCGGAAAACCCTCTAGCTTAGAGCACCCTTGCAAGCGTTTCCAATAGAAGATGGGAGCTCTACCAAGCTTGAGCAATTGGCGAATTTCAATTTCTTGAGATCAATGATATTTCCAATGGAAGAAGGGAGTTCCACTAGACTTGAGCATCCACCAAGATTCAATTTCTCGAGATTAATGATATTTCCAATGGAGGTGGGGAGCTCTACTAGACTTAAGCATCCACCAAGATTCAGTTCTTGGAGAAAATAAGCATTCCCAATTGAGGAGGGGAGCTCCACCAAACTTGAACATCTTTGGAGACGCAAAACCTGTAGATTAATGGCATTTCTAAGAGAAGAGGGGAGTTTCACCAGACTTGAACATTCACTAAGATCCAATATCTTAAGACAAACAGCACTCCCAATGGCGTAGAGGAGATCACCGGGACTTGAACTATAACTATTGGACATGTTAAGACAAAAGTCATTCTCTGTCAAGGAGGAGAGCTTCTCGACAATAAGAATCCATTCTTGAAGATTTGTGGCATGCCAATTAGAGTGAGGGGGCTCCACCTGAGTTATACATCTTTGGTATTCCTCAAGATTATTGGCATTACAAAAAGAACATGGGAGCTCCACTAATTTTGAACATCTACTAAGATCCAACTTTTGAAGATTAATGATGTTTCCAATAGAAGAAGGGAGCTCCACCAGACTTGAACATCCACCAAGATCCAATATTTGGAGATTAATGACATTTCCAATAGAGGAGGGGAGCTCCATTAGACTTGAGCATTCAGCAAGTACTAATCTCTCAAGATTTGTGGCATTTCCAATAGAGATAGGTAGTTTCACTAGACTCGTACATTCACTAAGATCCAATGTCCCAATATTAATAGCATTTCCAATAGAAGAAGGAAGCTCCACCAAAGTGGAGCATGAGCATAGAATCAAATACTTGAGACTAGTGGCGGTTGAGAGATCATGAAGCTCCTTTAAATTTGTAGAAAAACTCAAATTCATAAATTTAAGATTTTTAAGCGGCTGTAGAAAAAGACAAATAACAACATATTAGAAGTGAAAACCGTTAGAGGTAAGAAAAAAGAACATTTAGAGGCCGTACACACACTTGAATGAGAGTATCAAAATCACTATATATTTTTTCTATAGCTACAAAATTATACCAAAAAGATATTGTCTGTTTAAAGAAAAATACTTTAATTTTAAAATTCGGAGAAATATATAAATAACAAGTACTTACTCGAATTCCTTCCTACAACTTCTCAAGATTGCTATACGGCATGTCCAGTTTGACGAGGAACTCCGTATGAAACTCATGGGGTAAACATGTCATGTGAAAATCTTCCCAATGTAGTAATCTAAGTTTTCGAGACAGATATTTGAGACTTGGTGGAAATTTTAATCTGTAGCCATTATGGTAGTAATCACTTAAATCTTCGTATAAGCTTTGCCTTTGATCAATACAATAGATATTTAAGGATTGAAGATTAGACATTCCCCTACTTTGATCGATACCATACACTTTTACGAATTGAAGATTAGACATCCCGCTGAAGGCTCCCTCACTTATATTTGTTTCTTCTTCGATCTCAAGTAAGTTGAGATCTATGCCTAAAACATTTTTACTACCCTGAAAACAAAATAAGAGTAGGAATCAAATGAATTCAATTGGAGTAGAGCATGAGTACTTCACAAATCTCTTTAACATCAAACAAAAACTGACGTTGCCCAGACTCTTGAAGGCATTGTTTGCGAACAATTTCTTTACCTAGCTGTACTAGTAAATTATGCATTTCTATCATTCCAATCAAGTGAATAGATATGAGAGATTTCTCAACTAATACACGAAGCCTTTGCCTTATGTCCGAGAATTTCTTTGCGAGAATCTCTTCCAATATCTGACCATTGTGTTCACCGTTGAAAAGGCAGGAAATATGAAGAAATAAATCTTTATCTTTGTCATCTAAGGCATCATAGCTGAACCTCAAAATACTTTGAATATCAGCATCAAGGTGAGTCTTTAACCTTGGTAGGGCCTCTTTCCACTCTCGCTTGGACCATCCATGGAAATAAGAACCCATAACCTTTAGTCATAAAGGGAGTGTACCAACAAGGTTTGTAACTTCCCATGCAAGCTTCTCGAACCCATCATATGGGGAATGTTGACCAAAGTCATACATTCAAAATATTTGAAGTGCCTCGGAAGCTGGTGGAAAATTCACCTTGTAAATATGGTTGATCCCATGTGTCTTCAAAAGTCTTAGATCATGTGTTGTGATGAAAATCCTACTGCCAGGACCAAACCATCCAGTCTCTCTCGCCAAGGCATCTAATTGTCCTAAACCATTCACATCATCAAGAATGACCAGCACTTTCTTGTCTTTTAACCTTTCTTGTGCGACTCCTAAATGAGGAATTTTCATATCCTTGTTGTTGCAAGTGTAGCTTCAAATGGTAGTCATCTGAACAAGGTCTCGAATAGCATCTTCTTATATTCTCCATAATTGTGCTAAATTGAAATTGATGACAGTATTTGTGAAAGAGAAATCTTGTTATGGTGCTCTTACCAATCCCTGACGGACCCCAAACTCCTATCATCCTTACACTATCCGAATCTAGGCATAACAATGATTCCAAATTCTCCATGTGACTTCTCATCCCAACTAAAAAATCCAAATCATGTGATGGCGACAAATAGTTCAAAATGGTTGAAATATCGGTGGCAATTTTTTCAATCATGGCTGCTTCATTATTCCTAAGAAAAGGATAGAACACAGAACATCCACTCAATGGTTGCCAAAAACCTTGTTTCTGTATAAATGTTTTCTTATCATTTACGTGATGGAGGCTTAGCCTTATATACATACAATGAATCAATATTAAACCTAGATACATTAGGGAAATAACCAAACTATACATAAGTTATTTCCTAATTGCACAATAGACCCCCATATATCCCAATACCCCCCTCAAGATGGAGTGTGGAGGTCCCGAATACCCATCTTGAACATAAACTCCTGAAACTCTTTGCGTCCGAGAGCCTTGGTAAGAATGTCAGCGAGTTGAATTGTAGTAGACACATATGTGGGAGCAATGACACCGCGAACAATCTCATCACGAATGAAGTGACAATCCGATTCAACATGCTTTGTACGCTCATGAAAAACCGGATTCTTGAATCGCCGATTGATTGTCACAATGTAAAGGAACAGGCGCAGAACAATCCACACCAAGAGCAGTAAGTAACTCCCGCAGCCATAAGATCTCACAAACGGTATCCCCTATGGCTCGATATTCAGCCTCACACGATGATCTAGAGACCACATCCTGCTTCCGTGTCTTCCAAGAGATAGGAGAGCCGCCGAGTTGGATAAACCATGCGGTAAGAGAATGTCTAGAAAGCGGGCAGCCTTGATAATCGGAGTCACACCAAGCTACGAGGCAAAGATCGAGACCAGCCCGGAGTAGAATGCCTTGACCCGGATTAGTTTTAAGATAACAAACAACTCAAACCGCCGCATCCCAATGGTCCTTCTTCGGAGCATGCATAAACTGTGAAAGAATATGTATAGCATAGGAGAGTTCCAGACGAGTAACACTAAGATAAATAAGCCTACCAACAAGCCGGCGATAACGAAACGGATCCGGTAAAGTATCACCACCCGCCAATGCCAATTTATGATCCTGTTCAATAGGATGAGAAACTGGCTTTGCTCCCAACAAACCGGTATCGGAGATGATATCAAGTATATATTTGCGTTGAGACAAGTACATACCAGAAGAGTTTCTTGCAACTTCGATACCCAGAAAATACTTGGAGATGCCAAGATCCTTCATATGAAAGCATGAACCCAAGTATGTCTTAAAATCATTAATAACCTTCGTAGAGCTTCCAGTAATAATAAGATCGTCAACGTATACCAGAACGTGTAAACGTGTATCCTTGGCAGCGAATGTGAAGAGAGAGTAGTCTTTGACACATTGTTAAAAACCATACTCTTTAAGTGCAGTGGAGAGTTTAGTGAACCAACACCGAGGAGCTTGCTTTAATCCATAAAGAGACTTGTGTAGACGGCATACTTGAGATTTATCATCAGTACGAAAACCCGGAGGAAATCTAATAAACACTTCTTCCTCTAAATCCCCATGGAGAAAAGCATTATGCACATCCATCTGGTGCACTTCCCAATCACGGGCAACCGCAACCTCCAAAAATGACCGGACCGTAGTCATTTTACACACTGGTGCAAATGTCTCGGTGTAATCTAAACCTTCGGTTTGATTATTACCAAGAACAACAAGATGAGCCTTATATCTCTCCAACGTACCATCGGACCTATACTTCAATGTAAACACCCATTTACATCCAAGAGCTTTCTTTCCTGGAGGTAATGTCTCAACAGTCCAAGTCCCATTCTCTTCTAGAGCATTAATCTCTCCACGGACTGCCTCACGCCAATTTTCATCTTTGACAGCTTCATCATACGTACGAGGAATCACACCCGCCGTAATTGCTGCAAGAAACGCACGGTGATGATCCGAGAATTGAGAGCAATTAACATACGTATCAATGGGATACCATGACGAGTCGACAAAGTCACTATCGGAGCCAATGTGAGTCGTATTGGTAGCATATCCGTGTAACCGTGTATTAGGGAATTTTTGACGACAGCCTCTTCCCATAGGAGCCTCATGCTCATCCGAATCAGAAATAGAATCCTCAAGAGATTCAATAGAAAATTCAAGAGTTAACGGATCCAAGGCCGCAGGTGAAGAAGAAGAAGAAGCCGTACTCTCCGGTGTAGACTGTGTAGAAACCACCGGAGGCGAAGTAGTATGTTCCCGAACTGGAGAATGAACCGGAGTTGCCCTTAACTCAATGTTATCATCCAATAGGGGAGTCGTATGTTGAACCAAAGTCTGGTCCAAAAAATCATCCTCATCATCGTGAAGAGGAGTAGTCGGAGAAGGCTGGCATGATGGTGTAGACGAGACCGAGGGAGCAGTAGCAAATGGAAACTCCGTCTCAATAAAGACAACATCTCTTGATGTTGAAATAACACCGCTTTCAAGGTCATATACCTTCCAGCCCTTCTTACCAAAAGGATATCCAAGAAAAACAGACTTGTTACCTCTAGTAGCAAATTTATCACCGCCATGTCGTTGATTATGTGCATAGCATAAGCAACCAAAATTTTTTAAATGATCCATAGGTGGTGCTTGTTGATAGAGAATCTCAAAGGGAGTCTTGCCATGAAGAAGCTTCGTTGGTGTACGGTTTATTAGGTATCCCGCCGTGAGAACACAAAAACTCCAAAACTCAATTGGTATATTAGATTGAAACCGTAAAGCGCGAGCAACATTGAGGATATGTCGATGCTTTCGCTCTACTCGTCCATTTTGTTGTGGAGTTCCAACACACGAAGTCTCATGTATGATACCCTTTTCTTTAAAAAATATCCCGAGACTTAGAAATTCAGACCCATTATCACTCCGGATAGTCTTAACTTTCTTTTCAAATTGCCGTTCCACCAAAGCAACAAAATCACGTAGAGTAGCAGCCGTTTGGGACTTGGTGGGCAGCAAATAAATCCATACAGCATGTTGGGGTCGGATTTCATCCCATAGCACCGAGCCGAACTTCGAACGCCTCAGGGAACTTCTGAAGACACCTTGGTGCAAACTGCCATTCACCTCGGGTCAGACTGTCATTCACCTCGGGTCAGATTGCCATTCACCTCGGGTCATTGCATTGGTGGCCTCGGGGAACACCCGTAGTCTGCTCGGGGTCTGTCAGCAGGCTTGTGAACCCGAGCCGGCTCCCTTCAAGTGCCCGAGCCGGTTCACTTCGGGAAACCGAGCCGGTTCGTGTCGAGACCCCCGAGCTGGCTCTTTCCGCGAACCCGAGCCGCTTTTCCTCGGGAGCCTAGGCCATGCCTCTCTTGTCCCCGAGCCGGTTGCACAAGTTCTCCGAGGCGAAGTCTTCATCATCACCCGAAGCAAAGACTTAGTAAATATTCTTCTTTAAAAGGTATCATTTCCAAGCAAGTTATCATTTCCGAAAAAGAAGGATCATTTCCGATAAACTCGGAAATGATAAGGAAGAATCGCGAAGGATCAACTCAAATCAGGAAATCTTCCGAAAACTCCGAAGAATAAGGAAATTGTTCTAATCCACGATATCCTGGCCGACTTCAAGATAAATGGAAATCTTCCGAGAATATCGCTGGAGAGGCGGTTTATCATCCCTATATAAAGAGATTCAAGGCTCAAACGAGAGGGCAGACAATATCGCTCTAGAATCTACACTACGCAAAGCTCTCACAGCACAAACACCTTTTTCTTTTATGATCAAACTCTTGTACGATCAAAAATACTCTTTTCATCAATAATATCAAGAACACCATCTTTGGTTACAAATCGTTTCTGTTGTTCTTTGAGAATTCACGAATATCGTATCCCTAAAATAAAACCCTAGACAAATCTCGATTGTGTTAGTTTCGACTTCCACAGTTTGGCGCCGTCTGTGGGGAATACTTTAGAATTCTCTTACCCTAAGAACGCAAGACTCGAATACCAGAGAGGATGGTGAACGAAGATGACCGTCAGGCACCACCAGCCGGAGGAGGGAACCCTAACCCTCCGAACCCTCCTTCTAGCGCCACTCAAACCGATCCGACGATCATAGCAACTCTAGCCGAACTAAAAGATCTAATGGTTAAATTCCAAAAGAAAGCTGACGACCAAGAGAAAGCCAACAAAACCTTGGCGCAGCGAGTCGATGAAATCGCAACACGCGGGTAACAAAAAACCACACGTTTCCAGACTCGGCCGCCACGAGCTCGGAGGGACTTGCCCGGCATCAACCCAACGAGACTCACGTTCGCGACACCAACCGGCAACACCAGAGTCGCAACCCGAGCCGACCCTGCCAGACACGAAAACCGAGATGATCCCACCGAGCCGGACGCAGTGGATTTGACGGACGAGCCAGATGATCTGCAAGATGAGCGTACCCGAGCCGGAGCTAACTCCGCCGAGCGAACAGATCTCACTGACGATGAAGAAACTGAGGAAAACATAAGGTGGGCCGAAGAATCCGAAAGAGAAGACGAGCTAAGCAAAATCCGAGCCTCTCTAGCCAAGGCGGAAGCTGATATGAAGCTCGTCAAAACCCAGATACATAGCGTTTCATCCTCCGCACCGAACATCGACCGAATTTTGGAAGAATCTCGGAATACGCCTTTCACCAAAAGAATTTCCGAAACGACGATGTCCAATCTGGGAAAGTTCAAAATCGACTCTTACAACGGATCAACCGATCCAAAGTGCCACATTAAATCGTTCGTGATATCCGTGGCCCGAGCCAGGTTCAAACCCGGGGAAAAGGATGCAGGTCTGTGCCTACTGTTCGTGGAACACCTCAAAGGACCCGCATTAGAATGGTTTTCAAGATTGGAACGAAACTCGATTGATAGTTTCGACGAGCTGTCGACATTGTTCCTCAAACAATACTCCGTGCTCATCGACCCCGGAACTTCCGACGCGGATCTGTGGTCTTTGTCTCAACAGCCCACCGAGCCATTAAGGGATTTCCTCAAGACCTTCAAATCGACGCTAGCCAAGGTCGAAGGAATTACTGATGTAGCAGCTCTCTCGGCTTTGAAGAAAGCTCTCTGGTACAAGTCAGAATTCAGGAAAGAGTTAAACCTGTCCAAACCAACAACAATTCGCGACGCGCTGCATCGAGCCTCGGATTTCGTCGCCCACGAAGAAGAAATGGCGCTACTAGCAAAGAGGCACGAGCCAACAAAACAGGCGCCCCGAACCGAGAAAACCGAGAAAGCCCAAGCGACACCTTCGGTCCAGAAGAAAACGCGTGAGAGCGGTACGTATACGCATCACGAAGGGCGCAATTTCTCAGGATACCATAGCTACCAGATTGACACGCCCCGAGGCCGTGGCCGCGGCAGAGGCCGAGGCCGTGGGCGAGGAAGAGAGTCCTTTACTTGGACAAGGGATCAGCCACCGAGCAATGATCAAGAATATTGCGAACACCACAAAATTTTCGGCCATCATACCTCGAGATGCCGAAGCCTCGGAGCCAAGTTAGCAACCAAATTCCTAGCTGGAGAGCTCGGGACAAACGTTACTCTTAAGGACCTCAAGCCAGAACCGGAGCCCGAGCAGACCAACCTAGGAAGAGACCCCGAACCAAGGAACCAGGAGTCTCAGAAAAGAACTCGGGGGTCGGAAGACGAAGACCGAGATGGTACGCGGCAGAAGGTTCTTACCATAATGGGTGGATCGCCATACTGTCCTGACACCGTAGCGGCAATCAAAGCTTATCAACGCCGAGCCGAGACGCCTAGCAACTGGACAAGACGCTTCGATCGACCTAACGACGTGATCACATTCGAAGAAAGCGAGACAAACGGGCTCGACATGCCTCATAACGATCCAATCATCGTCACATTAGCGATAGGAGACCATGATATTTACCGAGTATTAATTGACACCGGCAGCACCATTGACGTGATCTTTCGCGAAACGCTCCAACGAATAAACATCGACATGTCGCAGGTGATTCCGACCCCGAGGCCTGTCCTCGGATTTTCAGGGGAAACTTTGATGACGCTTGGAACCATCCAACTACCAGTCCGAGCCGGCGGGGTAACAAAGATAGTCAACTTCTCAGTCACCGACCGACCTACCATCTACAACGTCATAATGGGAACCCCGTGGTTAAATCTAATGCGAGCTGTCGCATCAACATATCATCTGTGTGTCAAATTCCCAACCCCTAATGGCGTGAAAACGATATGGGGCAGTCAGAAAAATTCTCGGATGTGTTTCATGGCAGCGCACAAACTCCGAAACCCCGTCACTGAAGCGAAGGCTGAAACCGATCACAAGAAATCGAAACTTGGCCGGAGTGAAGAGAAGGCTATATCTAAACAGTTATAGCAATTACAGATCGAGGAGGAGCGCGAGGAGAAGAAGCCTACCTCGGATCCTGTAATCTCCATTAGCCTCGACGACGAACGGCCTGAACGATGCGTGGAAATTGGCAGCGACTTAACCGAGGAAATCAAGACCGAGCTCATCTCATTCCTCAAAGAGAACATCAACACCTTCGCCTGGTCGGCTGAAGATCTACCTGGAGTAAGCATCGACGTAATCTGCCACGAGCTGAATGTTGATCCATCTTTCAAGCCCATCAAGCAGAAGCGAAGAAAATTGGGCCGGGATCGCGCAGATGCCGTGAACGCCGAAGTTGAAAAGCTCCTGAAGATCGGCTCGATCTCTGAGGCAAGGTATCCGGACTGGTTAGCAAATCCTGTCGTGGTTAAAAAGAAGAACGGCAAGTGGAGAGTCTGCGTCGATTTCACCGATCTGAACAAAGCTTGCCCTAAAGACAGTTTTCCGCTCCCACATATCGATCGTTTAGTGGAAGCAACCGCGGGAAATAAGTTGCTATCGTTCATGGACGCTTTCGCAGGATACAATCAGATTCTCATGCACCCCGACGATCGCGAGAAGACAGCATTCATCACAGACCGAGGTATCTACTGTTACAAAGTCATGCCTTTCGGACTCAAGAATGCTGGCGCAACGTATCAACGGCTCGTCAACAGGATGTTCTCCGAGCAGCTCGGGAAGACGATGGAAGTTTATATCGACGACATGTTAGTCAAATCCCTTGAGGAAAGCGATCACATAGCCCATCTGCGCGACTGTTTTCGCCAGCTCAACAAGCATAACATGAAGCTCAATCCGGTAAGCATAACGGGAGAATTCTTGGGATATCTCGTAACTCACCGAGGCATCGAAGCAAACCCGAAGCAAATCGATGCTCTACTAAACATGCCCTCACCACAGAACAAGCGCGAAGTCCAACGTCTCACCGGGAGAGTCGCAGCCTTGAACCGATTCATCTCGCGGTCCACTGACAAATGCCTAGCTTTCTACGATACTCTGCGCGGGAACAAGAAATTCGAATGGACCGATCGCTGCGAAGAAGCTTTCCAGGAACTGAAGAAGTATTTGGCTAATCCACCGGTGTTAGCAAAACCAGTCCCGGGCGAGCCGTTATTCCTGTACATCGCAGTCTCTGATACGGCTATAAGCGGAGTCATAGTCAGGGAAGACAGAGGGGAGCAGAAGCCGATATTTTATGTCTCGCAAACTTTCACCGACGCGGAAACACGCTACCCGCAAACTGAAAAGCTCGCCCTCGCCGTAGTAATGTCAGCTCGGAAGCTACGGCCATATTTCCAGTCTCACTCAATTGTCGTCATGGCGCCCGTATCACTCCGAACCATCTTGCACAGTCCGAGCCAATCAGGACGCCTAGCTAAGTGGGCAGTAGAACTCAGCGAGTATGACATCGAATACAGGAACAAAACGTGCGCGAAATCTCAAGTCCTGGCCGATTTTATTATCGAGCTGCCAACGGAGAACGTCCGAGAAGAGTCACCCAACGCTGTTTGGACCCTCCACGTCGACGGCTCATCCTCAAAACAAGGTTCTGGCGTCGGAATCCGCCTCGCATCACCAGAGGGTGAAATCCTTGAACAATCCTTTCGGCTAAATTTCGACGCGACTAACAACGTTGCTGAGTACGAAGCGCTGATAGCAGGACTTAAGCTGGCTCGGGGACTTAAGATCAATAAGCTGCGAGCCTTTTGCGACTCCCAGCTCGTGGCTAATCAATTCAATGGAGAATACGCAGCTCGCGACGAACGAATGGAAGCGTATCTTGCTCTCACGCAAGACTTGGCGAAACAGTTCGGGGAGTTTGAGTTAACCAGAATCCCACGAGGTGAGAACACGTCGGCCGATGCCTTAGCGGCTCTAGCTTCAACCTCCGACCCAAACCTGAAGAGAATCATACCGGTTGAGTTCATCGAAAAGCCGAGCATTGAAGATAATAGCAAGGATCAAGTTCTAACAGCTCGGGAGACAGAAGAGCCGGAAGAAATGGACATCGAACAGCTAGACCAGCAAATTACGGACGCAACCGAGCCCGAATACGGAAGCGACGCCAAATGGATCGGAGCCATCCGAAGCTACATCGCCGACGGAGAAGTTCCTACCGAAAAATGGGCAGCTCGGAAGCTTAAGGCCAAAGCAGCTCGATATACTTTGATCGACGGAGAACTCTTTAAATGGCGATTTTCCGGTCCCCTCCTTATCTGTGTCGAAGGAAATGAAGCTCGGAGAGTCATGGAAGAAGTACACGGCGGATCTTGTGGTAACCATTCTGGCGGAAGAGCCCTGGCTATAAAGATCAAACGCCACGGATATTTTTGGCCGACGATGGTCAAAGACTGCGAGAAATTTTCTCAACGATGTGATAAATGCCAGAGGCACGCACCAACCATTCATCAACCCGCCGAGCTCCTCTCTTCTATAACTTCGCCTTATCCATTCATGCGATGGTCCATGGACATCATCGGACCTCTACACAACTCCAAGCAGAAGAAACTCGTCCTCGTACTGACAGACTATTTCTCCAAATGGATCGAGGCGGACTCTTACGCCAGCATCAAAGATGCGCAGGTCGAAAACTTCGTCTGGAAGAACATCATATGCCGCCATGGGATACCTTACGAGATCGTTACAGACAACGGATCGCAGTTTATTTCGGCTCGGTTCGAAGGATTCTGCGAGAAATGGGGAATTCGCCTCAGCAAATCCACGCCTCGGTACCCTCAGGGAAACGGTCAAGCCGAAGCAGCCAACAAGACGATTCTCGACGGAATAAAAAAGCGCCTCGACGCGAAGAAAGGCCGCTGGGCCGACGAATTGGAAGGAGTACTATGGTCACACAAAACCACGCCGCGGCGGGCCAAGGGAGAAACACCTTTCGCCCTCGTCTACGGTACGGAGTGTGTGATTCCCACCGAAGCCGAGATCCCGGGACTGAGAAGACGTTTTCTCCCCGAGCAGGAAAATTCCAACACTCAAATGATGCTGGACGAGCTGGACTTAATTGACGAGAGAAGAGATTCAGCTTTGATCCGTATGCAGAACTATCAGAATGCAACGGCTCGGTACTACAATTCTCACGTGAAGCATCGCCGTTTCCACGAAGGAGAGCTCGTACTGCGCAAAGTTTTCCAGAATACCGCCGAGCAGAACGCAGGTAAGCTCGGTACGTATTGGGAGGGACCTTACACGATCGCAAAGGTAATCCGTCCCGGCGTCTACGAACTCATCAACATGAACGGCAAAGCGGTACCTAGATCCTGGAACGCAATGCACCTAAGGAAATATTACCGCTAAAAACCTAAGGTACGCATGTACTTGAACTACGGGGTGGCTTGATCCCTGAAAAGGGTACGTAGGCAGCTCGTCCTCGGACAAGTTCAGCTACCCCCCCTAATTAAAAAAAGGGAGGGAGTGGGTCCGTATACATATATACTCCCACTAAATTTTTCAAATTCTCTAAGTTTTTACTCTTCAGATTATCAATCTTATCCACCTCGGATATTTTAACGGTCATCTTATCGACCTATAAAGCTAAAAAGTTCGTTCGGACGATGGCCATGTCCTCGGACGGAAAAAACTCTTTTCACCTCCTCGGTTACAGCGCGCTATATAAACAGTCGAGACGATTCGGTCGGAGATATCTTGCCATAAAGAAATTGTCTTCAGAAAACCCAGTCGACTTCGACACTGGTACCCCAGTTCGCTTCTAAGCACTGGTATCGACTATATCAGCTCGGGTCGCAACCGATAAAGATTAGTCACATATAACCAAAACCCAGTTACCTTAACACTGGTAAACGATCTTTTTCACTTTCAGTTCGGAAGTTGAAATGGTTCGGGAGAAATTAACTTTTTGTGGTCACACTTACAAAACCCAGTTATCTTAACACTGGTTCACTATTCCGAAAGATAAACTTCTACTGAACCAAAACTCATTCTTACCAAAACCCAATTACGTTGACATCGGTGTATAATTCAGTTCGGAGGTTAAAACTTTTGAATTGACACTGGCGCACGATTCTTTTCGTTTTCGGCTCGGAAGTTAATACTATTGGGAAGAAATAACTTCTCGACGGGCATGTCATAAACCCAGTTACTCAACACTGGTATCGAATTCAAGAAACATGCATTCAGATGGATAAAGCCGTCCAGGCATAAGTTTTACAAAAGAGATAAAAAAAAAAACAAAACAGAAGAAAAAGGAGTTTTAGAGACGCCTCGGGCTTATTCGTCTCGCTCCTCGGCATGCGTCGCCGCAGGATCCAGGAACGTTCCTGCTTGATCGGTAACTCCGATTTCGGTCGCGTCGCCTTCCACCGACCTATTTCCGAGGCTATCATGAGCGGAGTCGGGTGATACCAGAGGAACCTTCAAAGTTCCGAGCAGTTCAACCGCAAGCCGAGAATACTCCGCTTCGGCGTCCCCGAACTCTTCTTTCCATGCCTCTACCTCCTTCTTCTCATCCTCGATCGACTTTCCCCCTTCGAGCTCGGCGATCAGCTCGGCGTTTGCTTTGGCCTGGGAGAAGTACATGTAACGATCGGCAACTTGGTCAAACTGTTCCAGTTTCGCCTCGATCGTCCCGATCTGCTTGGCGAACTCCTCAGTAACCGCCCTTTTCGCAGCTTTCCTGGCTCGGGCTACCTCGACCTCCCGAAGAGACTTCTCCTCGGCGAGCAGGCGTTTGAGGCGCTCGACCTCTGCTTCGGTTTTTTGCCGAATTCGAGCATTCTCCTTGGCCTCTTTCTGCCTCGCCTCTTGCTCAGCTGCGACAAGGGCCTCCGCATTTTCTCTCGCCGTAGTCGCCTCGGCTATTCTCCTCTCCGATTCCGCACGGGCTATTTCAAGCCGCTCGTTGGCGGCTTCGTGCTGACGGTTCACGGATTCGTAAGAACGAACCAGCGTGTTCATTGAGGAGAAAGCCTGGGGATAAAATAACATGTTAGGAACGGAAAAGAACTTCGAAACAAGGGGTTCAACAAAAAATCATTACCTTCAGAAAGTTAGCCGAAGTCTCGGCGTATCTCTCCGCCTCGGCCAGATTCTCAGGGGCCGTCAACAACGGCCATGCACACGAAGCAACAAGGTTGGCCGAAGCCACCTTGTCCTTGTAAATCGGTCGAGAGCTGCCGTGATCGCTCTTCGACCTCTTCCTCCTATCGGTAGAGTGGTCGCCCCGAGGACGTTTTCCCTAAGACTTGGCCTGTCTACCAGCAGCCAAGCCAACCACAACCTCGGTGTGTTCGGCCTCGGGAGCTCGAACTCCACTGTCCCTAGCTGGGACATCGTCGACCGCTTCGGGAGGAACCGAAGCAACCGCTACATCAACCTCGGATCCTTCGGGGCCCTCAACCACTTTGGGCCTGCCGGACGCCTCGGGAAGATCAGACGCCTCGGGCCTTCTAGACCCCTCGGTCAAAGGTTTGAAGGCCGCCTCGAGAGCTCTTTTCTGCTCGTCCGCTTCCTTCTCGGCAGCCTTTTTCTCCCTTAGCGTCATCTTCGCTTTTTGCATCTCCATATAGCCGCTTAGTCGGAAATCCGAAGAGGATGACGATGATGAACAGGACACGCCTCGGAGTAATCTCAGCGCTTTCTCAACTCTTTTGAGCGTAAAATGTTTGGTCTAGTTACACTTTCGGGAAGCCAACTCCTCGTGAATTTCTAAGAGATCTTCGGGGATGAGCTCGAGGAACGCCGGGTTACGATCTGAAAACGAGAACAAAACTGGTTAGAATAAATCGATCAAATCATGACAGAAAGAAAAACTCAAACGCTTCGGGTAAACTACCGATTTTGCCCCATTTTGCAACAATCTTATCAAGGCATCCCTCGGGGACGGAGTCCTCATCGATCGCAACGAAGAAAAAATGATCAGTGTATTTCTCATCTTTGCTCGGGAACCCGCCAATGATCTTTTTATTTTTGCTCGGCGAGATATAGTATATTTCCAGAGGACCCGGGCTACGACGAACCTCCAGGAAATTCCTTAAATGTCCGAGGGACAAAACTTTATCCGCCTCGAAACTCCTTACTAAGATCCCAATAAGATGCCGCAGTCCACGAGTTGAGATCTGAGCCAACGCAATCTTGTACGACCACAAATACTCAACGACCAGCCTCGGGAGAGGGAACCACAGGAAACAAAAACTGAAAAACCCTTCGTACAACGTGAAGAACCCCTCGGGAGGATTATCGGCTCGTTCACTCGGGGTCGGAAGCCTCATCGTGACTCCTTCGCTGAAACCGAACCGAACTCTCAATTCTCTGAGAGAGTCCTCGGTGGATAGCGTGGAACCAGGAGGGTCGGGCCTTTTTACTTTTCTGGCTCGCTTCGTCTTCTGCTGTAGAGCCTTAGCCGCTTGCATCCTGGCCTGAAGCATTCTTGCCTCCGCGTCGGAATCATAGTGAACCGCCTCGGCCTTTACAAGGAGCGAGGACGGCTCGGGCGCTTTCTGCCAACAAGAACCCCCAGCTTCGTCCTTGGACGGAGGACGCGTTCTCCCCGTATTTAAAGCTGCCTCGGGGTCATCAGGAAGGTCCTCATCCCGAGCCACATTCGCAACTGTATCCTCCCGAGCCACAAATTGGCTCGGATCTTGGTCCACAGATGACGATTTCGATTCACTAGCGCCGTTCCGCTCGGAGCAACCTGAAGAACTAGCCTCGGCTTCTTCCGAGGGGCTGCTCCAAACCATCTTCCTTTCATGAACGGGAATTTTTCTGCCTCGGGACGAATCACTTGAGTCAGAGAGTGACATCTTCGGCTCGGGCGAATCAAAAAGAATCGGAAAAACAAGATTCGAAGTCGGAAAAAAACAAATCTAAGATCTGGCACGGCTGAGGAACGACGGAAAATAAAGCAAAGCAGAGGAAATTAAAGAGATCAAGATCAGAGAGAAAAGAAGCGAACCTTAGAAATTTTCCTTGCAGATTGCGAAATGAGAAAATGAAGCAAAAGTCGGATATTTATAGAATGCTTCGGCGCGTCGGGTACACACGAGTTTAATAATATTTCGCATCCGCCCAAGTCTCGGGCGCGTCGGGTGCGCGTGACCAACACTAAACTACTTCGCATCCGCACGGGTCTCGGGAATCAGCAGAAGACTCTTCCACTTCTCGAGGTAGAATCTCAACCGTCACACGCGCTAGGAGAAGATGAAGCGTCAAAGAGATTTGAATCGTCAAGAACACTAATTACCGCAGGACACTTCACGAAATTTTCAAAGGATGGGCTCGGAACAAAGTTTAAAACGGCTCGGACTAACAGTCGTGAAGCTCATCGGTTGCTCTTCGAACCAACGAGCTGGGGGGCTAACTGTTGGGGTCGGATTTCATCCCATAGCACCGAGCCGAACTTCGAACGCCTCAGGGAACTTCTGAAGACACCTCGGTGCAAACTGCCATTCACCTCGGGTCAGACTGTCATTCACCTCGGGTCAGATTGCCATTCACCTCGGGTCATTGCATTGGTGGCCTCGGGGAACACCCGTAGTCTGCTCGGGGTCTGTCAGCAGGCTTGTGAACCCGAGCCGGCTCCCTTCAAGTGCCCGAGCCGGTTCACTTCGGGAAACCGAGCCGGTTCGTGTCGAGACCCCCGAGCTGGCTCTTTCCGCGAACCCGAGCCGCTTTTCCTCGGGAGCCTAGGCCATGCCTCTCTTGTCCCCGAGCCGGTTGCACAAGTTCTCCGAGGCGAAGTCTTCATCATCACCCGAAGCAAAGACTTAGTAAATATTCTTCTTTAAAAGGTATCATTTCCAAGCAAGTTATCATTTCCGAAAAAGAAGGATCATTTCCGATAAACTCGGAAATGATAAGGAAGAATCGCGAAGGATCAACTCAAATCAGGAAATCTTCCGAAAACTCCGAAGAATAAGGAAATTGTTCTAATCCACGATATCCTGGCCGACTTCAAGATAAATGGAAATCTTCCGAGAATATCGCTGGAGAGGCGGTTTATCATCCCTATATAAAGAGATTCAAGGCTCAAACGAGAGGGCAGACAATATCGCTCTAGAATCTACACTACGCAAAGCTCTCACAGCACAAACACCTTTTTCTTTTATGATCAAACTCTTGTACGATCAAAAATACTCTTTTCATCAATAATATCAAGAACACCATCTTTGGTTACAAATCGTTTCTGTTGTTCTTTGAGAATTCACGAATATCGTATCCCTAAAATAAAACCCTAGACAAATCTCGATTGTGTTAGTTTCGACTTCCACACAGCACGTGAAAAATCATCGACAATTGTGAGAAAGAATCTTGATCCACAAAGAGACGTTGTTCGATACGGACCCCATAAATCACAATGAACTAACTCAAAAACTTTCGAAGTTTTATTAATGTTCAAAGGAAAAGAATCCCGTGTTTGTTTTGAACGAATACAAACCTCACAATTCTTGGAAACAAAACTATCACTATTTCTACTCAAACTTGATAACTGCAACATCTCCATGGTCGTGTCTGAAGGGTGTCCTAACCGACAATGCCACACATCCTTAGGTTGCTGATCCAAAGCTCGTGTCACTGCCACCTCTGTCACCCCCCGAAAAAAATAAAGACCTCTTTGCTGCTCACCTGCTCCAATCACCGTCTGTGTGATGCGGTCCTGAACAACACAAAAGAGATTGTATATTATCCAAATATGGTTTCGAGGTGATCAAACTCTTCAAAGTTTCAATACAAACACTTATTATTATTTAGATTATTTTTCTTTTCTTTTAATAGAATTTATTTTTTATAAATGACATTCGCCAATTTAGGCTTAATAAGATATGTATTTTACAAGCATACACAATTACAAACGAAAACGAAAATTGTCTGCGCCGACAAGGAGGAGGAGGTTAGACAATCTGGATGGTGGCCGGAAGCAACGAATCCTAACAACTAGAACCGGCGAATACAAAGCCTACTACTTTGCGACCATGTCAACAGGTTCGGGATCATTGACCAAAGTATCCAGTTTCCGTCTCCGATCCTATCCGATCCGACGACTCGCCTGACATCTCATTCTCGAATTTATGCCTAGAAAAATGGCTAATGCAGATTTAAGTCCTCGACTACCGAAGCCGTCAACCGACAACCCTTTTCGAGAAAACAATCTTCATATCCGGTCCAATGAAAGCGAATCGCGGAAACTTAAGAAGGATGATGGCTCAAACAATTTCTCAAAAGCCGGATCCAGTGAAAACCATTTCAGACCCAGAGATAATTTTTCTATAATAATATTTGTTATATTTAAATTCAAATATTAATATTTGAAAAACGCTAAAGAGACAAACTCAACAAATTATATTGGGGCTGATTGGTTAAAACTTTTAAAACTTTAGAAATTTTTTTAACCGTTCTCAAAGTTTGTTTTTCTCTAATTAAGGGGCCGATTGGTAACGACTATTAATTCTCGCTGTAGAGACTTTGACTGTAAGAACTTTCGCTGTAGAAACTTTTGCTGTAAAGACTTTGACTGTATAAATTTTATAACCGATTGGTAAAGACTATGACTGTAAAAATTACGATTTTAAATAACTACCAAATATGTGGAAAAATGGATCTTAAAAAAACAAGAAAAAAAATTTAATTGTAATCAACTCAAAATTTTCAAAATTAATTTATTTGTGAATGTTATAAGGGTTTAAATACATATGAGAAAAAGAAAAAGAAAAAAACTATAAGTTTTTAATTTATTTATTTCTAAAGTCTCATTTACGTGACTTTTAAAAAAAATTGAAAGCTTTAAAATTTATTAAAACAAAAAAAGCTTGATTGGGAAAAAAAAACTTTTAAAACTTTAAAAAGCTTTTAAAGTCTTAAAATCCTTATCCAATCACCCCCTAAGCTTTTTTGACTTCAACTAACCTTAAAGCCTTTAAAGTTTTTTTTTTCTATTCCTTGTTTTCAACTTTTTTTTAAAGCCTCATAATCCCCCACTTTAGAAATAAAAAAAAAACAAAAGCCTATTGTTTTTATAATTTTTTTCCCCATGTGTATAAAAACTCCCATAAAATTTACTAAATAATTAATTTTAAGAAAATTTCAGTTGATTTACAATGAATTTTTTTTTCTTTTTTAGGATCCATTTCTTCATATTTTTGATAGTTATTTAAAATCGTAATTTCTACAGTACATGTTTTACTAATATGTTATAAATTTTTTACATTAAAAGTCTTTACAGCAAAAGTCTCTGCAGCCAAAGTGTCTATAGCAAAAGTCTTTACAGTAAAAAGCCAAAAAAGTAAGTAGTTACCAATCGGCCTATTGTCTTATTGATTATTTATATAATAATTTATTAGATTTTAAATCCATAATTTAAAAAAAATATTTCTCATGTATTTATTTTATATTATAATTAATATAGTTTGAAATATATAAATATTTTTTTTGAGTTGTTGTATTTGTTACCTAACTGTGTTAATTTGTATTGATGTACTTAAAAGATTTGTAGGTGTAGAAGTGATATAGTGTTAATATTGATAAACATTTATAATCATGGACTATTATGATAATTTGATAATATTTTGTATCTAAAAAATTTACTCCGGTACATTGCGGGTCGATTTTTTTAAACTACAAACTTTAAATTTTAAGTTATGTTTGTTTTGTTAATATTGTTTGGTTTGTTTAGTGTTTAAATTATATAATTATATTTTTATTTTTAATTCTAAGATTTCACCCGTAGTATACTGTCCCCTATTAATATCGACTTAAACCCGTCCTAAGATCATATAAAAGTTAAAGAAGACTCATATATTAATGTTTAAATTAGGTAGATAGGTTTTAGGAAATTAACAATTAATCCAATTTAGAAAGAAAATCAATTAATTAACGGATAAACATTTATGACAATGACATTCTCTTGTAAATAAGTGGCAACTCTAGGAATTATTTCATATTTGTACTTCAAAAATGTATATAGATTAAATGCATTAATTTTATTAGAATAAATTTTAAATTAATTTCAAATAATACAATTTATGTAAATAGCTTGTATTTATTAAATGAGGTAGAGTTTAAGAGAGGAACTTTCAAGTTTCTCAATATGTCTAATCCCTCGAAGTGCAAATATAAAAGCTAGGCATGTCAATCGGGCTGGCCCGGCCCGGCCCGGCCCGAAGCCCGCAAAACCCGTACATATTTGAGCCCGGCCCGTAAAAATTTCGAGCCTATATTTTAAAGTCCGGCCCGGCCCTAACAGGGCTACAGGGCTTTTCCAGGCTTTTTTGGGCTTTTCTTCCGACAACAAAAAACAAACTTATAATTTATAATATCTCTTAAAAAAAATCTATATATGAAACGAATCAATCAAAATTTAAATAACCACTAACGCTAATTTAGTTTTTTAAAAAGAGAGTTAAAATCAAATAAATAATCCAAATAAATTGTTTAAACTTATACTAGATAAAATATAAAATCAAAATAATTCAAATTAGGTAGTAGAGCTAATATTTGCTTTTTCGATTTATAGTAATACATAACGAAAAAAACTATGTTTAGGGTTTTCAACTCTATCAAAATTTTTTTTTACAACAAATCTTACAATTAAACGAAAATATTAACAAAAAAAAGATCAAAATATTTTTTAAAGGGCTTTTCGGGCTAGACCGAGCCCGGCCGGCCTAAGCCCAAAGAACCCTTTAGTCCGAACGGGCTTAGCCCGAAAGGTCCGATTTTTTCTGGACATATATTTTGAAGCCCGAACCCGCTGTTTTTCAGGGCTGGGCCGGGCTAGCCCACGGGCTTTGACCCTAATTGACATGTCTAATAAAAGCAGATAACTTAGTACGAAAAGTTTGTGCCGAACCGCATCATATCACTTATGTAAACAACATTTCTCGTAACTCTTTTGAATTTTGATTAAAATCTGTCGATAAGAAAAAGAAAAAAAAAGGTATTGTTTCGATCAACGAAAATAATTCATGTATTTTTATTTGGAAAAAACAAAATTATCGTATTGGGTGAATTTTCCCACAATAGAAAATAGAATTACACGTTGGTTTTAGCAAAATTTAGAGAAGAAGACAACTGAAGCACCGACCGACACAAGTTTTGGATCTCAAATTGTGTCTGCGCCGGCGTTGTTTGGAACACTCTGAACAAGGTAAATCCCATTTTTCGGTTTTAATTCGATTTTAGATGTCTTTGGTTTAGTTTTATTGACAAATGTATGGATACGTTTACGCTAATTTGTGTTATGGTTGAATTGTTTGTGCAAAACAAACAAATACATGGATCCGTTGTACTGGATTTGGAGGATAAAGATAGGATCTTTGAGATCTCTTGCCAATTTCTGGCTTTATGCTCAAGAAAAATCGAAACTTTGGAAAAAGTTCTGTAGAGTGGGATGGTTTTTGGAACTTGGGAGAGGTTAATGAACTGGTGAGAAGAAATATGTTTGGAATGCAGAAAATGTGATTTCAAAGAGAGAAGAATAAAAAGTTTCTGTTCTCAATTAGTTGGATAACTAAGTTCTGAAGTGGGAGCTTGGTTTAGTTGTAGCTTGGCTCTGCTTATGTTATGACTAAAAGTGTGATGAAGTTTATGTTTTGTCTTAACAAAGCTGGTCCTTTTAATCTCTTTTCATGATTGATATGATGCTCACAGTATTTTTGTTAGTTAAAGAGAGAGCTTTTACTCTTTGCAGGATCTAAATAGGTCCAAGCTTGTCATGCAGCTGGGAAAAAGAAAAGGTTTAATATACAGTTATTAGAAACATCAAAGTTTCTTTTGTGTTTTGTCGAACAAGGAGATGATGCGGTACAAAGAGGTATTATTACTTTCTATCCCGTCTGAAAGAAAGAGAGAAACCAAATCGAAATGTAGTTTCACAAGTTTGTTTTTCTATTTCTCTTTTTCCTGATTTCAAGTTTGCTTCTTTACTAGATCTGGTGATGCCAAGTTATGTTTTTTTTATCTGTACGTGTAGTCTTTGAACCCTTTTTTTTTGTGATTGCATGAATCAGGAGAAAGAGGTGAAGAAGGAAGCTTTCAGGAAGTATTTGGAGTCCAGTGGAGTTCTTGATTCTCTTACCAAAGGTATTTAATTTCGTTTTGCAACAGTTCTTTGATTGAATAATCTGACCTGTTCTTGCAAATAATTCGCTTTATTCTCTTTTGTATGTTGTGGAACACGACTTGGGTTTTGAATGTAGTTCTGGTTTCTCTGTATGAGCAGAATGACAAGCCTTCCTCTGCTTTAGAGTAAGTTTCTGGACACACATTTTAGATATTAATGGTTATTTATTAGTTTTCTAGCAGAGTATTGTAGATTCTCTATAGAAATACTTTGTGTATTGACCTATAATCTTGAATCAAGGTTCTGCTGAAATGAGGGACTGGTTAAGTTAGGGATTTAAAACAAAATTTTGACCATTTTTATGGCGGTTTCCATCCTAGGCCTTTACGTATTTTAGACCAGAGCTTTTGTGAACTAAATCCTGATATGAAAGTTATTTCATGGGCTCCATATACGGACTTTTACTAAGAAATTGATAGAAAGTTTCTGTCAGATTTGACATATGAAGATCATATTTTCATAATTTTATTTGTTTTTCTTCCTTGCCAATCTCCTATGCATTCTTCAATAAATGGATCTCGAAGTTCAAGTTCACGAATGCAGTTTTACAATATTTGTTACGTATTAGGCTAACTGTTTACATATATATATATATATATATATATATATATATATATATATGTATATATCAAATCGGTTCTGTAAAATCTTGCATTCCCGCCATGTGATTTTCTTAGTTTTGGTTTTTGGAAATCTCAGCTCCTCAGGTTATTTTTCGGTGATTTTCTTCAGATTCATTCAACAAAAGCTAGGTGGTCCTTCTGTCTCTGACTATGAAAAGCTTCAAGCTGAGAAGTCTGATCTTCAAATAAAGTACAATGAGCTTTTGGCTAAACATCAGGAAACCCTGAGAGAGGTATCCGGTTTTAGTTGAACCATCTATAGTTGTTGATTAGCACATTAGTTTTCTCATGAATACAAAAGTGTTCAAATCTGTTTAACACATTCTATATATGGTTACTGTTGCAGTTAAATGGAGTGAAGAGCTTGCATTCGCGAAACTCTTCAAAAGATGATGCAGACAGAGAGACCCTTGAAGCCGAACACTCGACCCTTGTCCCTCCTCACCATTAAATGTGCCCTTACTGTATATGTAATTCCCATTGTTTCGATCTCCGTTTACGCATTTACGGCAGCAACAGAAAGAAAAAAAGAACAAAACAAAACCACGCATAGATGAGTTTTCCCGGCAACAATGATCATTTATTTGTTTAAATCTCCATTTGCTCTCTTTCATTCATCTACATCACCAGTGTTTTGGAGTTTTAACGTTATAAATTCTTCGGTTAACAGTATCGAATAGGCCAAACCAAACCAAAGCTCGCCCAATTTTCGATTCAGTTTGGTTTGGTACATGTAAACCAATCTGTTGCAAAAAGTTCCCAACTTCTACACTTTCTTTTGATTGTACCATGCAAAACCGAAATTTACCAAACAGAAAAATGCTTAAAAATTGAAGGGTTTGTTACAAAAAGAAAGATTTTAATTTAGTTCCCATTAGTTACCTTAAACCGAATCAAATTATACCACATACGAACCGAACCAAAATTTTATTCGGTTTAATCGGTATAAATTTTTCCAAACCGAATGCCCAAACCCTCTTATGTTAAGGCGAACCTAGAAATTGGCGTATTCATTCATTTCCCGCCAAAATCCTCCACCTTTCTCCTTCGCCGGCGTCAATGGTGGAAATGGAATCGCCGACACAGACGGCGGAGCACATTGAATCCATGACGGAGTTTCTGGCAAAGCACTATTCCGATCAGCTCCGCGAAATCTCTCTCTCTTCCGATCCCAAACTCCACTACCCTCTCTTCATCGAGTACGCAGAACTCGTTGACGATAATCCTTCTCTAGCGCATCTTGTTTTCTCAAATCCCGAACAGTTTCTTCGTCAATTCAACGATTCAGCCATTTTAGCACACGTATGTACTCAATTTCTCCCCAAATTTGATTATATGAAATAGTGAGTGATTTCAATTAGCTTTTGGGTGTAGAAAATTGCGTTGGAGCATATGAAGAAATTTGAGAAGAAGATTGGGATTGAGAAGAGATTTATACATGTTCGTATAAACACTAGTGGATCTCCTCTAGAACGAAGCCCTGGTGTGTGTGTGTGTGACTCTATATGTCTATTTACATGACTCTTGCTTATTATGCTTCTCTTAGCTAATTTTGATTTTGACACAGAGACTTTCCCGAGTATTGGCCGGGTTAGAGTAAGGCACCGAGGGATTCTGTTGATGTTGAAAGGTACGGTTATTCGATCGGGGGCTGTTAAAATGTATGAAGGAGAAAGGATGTATCGATGCCGAAAATGCAAGCACATGTATGATTCTGTCTTGTGGTTGGAACTTGTGATATGTATTTGTCATCTCTTGTTCTCGTAGTATGGCTGACTGAGTTGGTTTCTTATATAGGTTTCCTATTTTCCCTGAGTTGGAATCAATCAACTCTATTGTGAAACCGCCTTTTTGTCCTTCTCAGGTTTGTCACATTTCATTCTTTTACTAGCTAATATCTGTCTTCTGTTTTGCCAAAACACTCAGACTAGGATCTCTCCCTAACATTTGAAGTTGATAAACTCTCCACTTCCATTATAAAAGAATTCCCTTTTGCTTTCTTATTATATTCTGCGACTTTAGATTTCATTTTCTATAAAACAGCTGATCTTATAGCACTTTGATATCTCTTAACTCTTGGTGACAGCGGTCAAAATCTTGTGAAGGCACAAACTTTGATCCTGTTGATGATACAGTAACACGCCACGATTATCAAGAAATCAAAATCCAAGAAAATACTCAGGTTTTAGGTGTTGGTGTTATCCCAAGGTCCATTCTAGTCGTCCTGAAAGATGACCTTGTTGACAATGTTAAAGCTGGAGGTAAAACACCGTGGCTTTTGTTTGTTTGTTTTTATTCTGTGTCTTACATATCCATAATTGCATCAATATTATGGCTCAGTGTAACCATTCTAAACGTACCAGCATAGCTGCTCCGCCTCCTGATATAACATATTTCTCTTTATTCAGATGATGTTGTTGTCTCTGGAATCTTGACTTCAAAATGGTCTCATGACTTGAAAGATGTTCGCTGTGACCTTGAACCTATGTTGATTGCCAATCATGTCAGGTAAATGGCTTGATAAATTTGATAGAGACCTACGAATCAGTTTTATTAAGGATTCTAAACCAACCTCCGGCCAAAAGTTGTATACAAAAATGGTACTTGTTTGTTCGCCTGGAATAATTATTGAGGTCTTTGATGAGATTCTATTTCTCATATTCTTAGTTACTTTTGGTCATTACAGTTTCAGTCATTAACACACTTTCTACTTTCTTTTCACCTGTTATCCTGCCACTATCCAGAAGAACTAATGAGCTCAAATCAGAAATCAATATATCTGATGATTTGATCGAGAAGTTCAAGAACTTTTGGAGCCACTTCAGAGATACCCCTTTGAAAGGTAAAAACTTACTGTTACTTGGAAACGATTATGCCTGTTTTGTTGCATTTATTATGAACAACTATTCCCCTGCCATCATTTTTTCGAGAAAAGACCTTACATATATTTTTTGTTAAAATTTATGCTAAATTCTTCAATGTTTTGGTTAAGTCAGGGAGAAATGCTATCTTACGAGGTATCTGCCCCCAAGTCTTCGGACTCTTCACTGTTAAGCTTGCAGGTATACTGTATGCATAGTTTTTTTGTCAACATCTCTTCTCATTGAGTTGTCTAACAAGATTTTTATGCAGTTGCCTTGACACTCATTGGAGGTGTGCAACATGTTGATGCTTCTGGTACAAAAGTACGGGGAGAATCTCACTTGCTTCTCATTGGCGATCCAGGTTGTTGTCAATCACTGAGTATTATTTTTCTTATATATGAATGCCCCCTAATGTGTGTTGGATTTCCAAATTTTTCGCCTGAACTAAATTGATTTTACACTAGAATAAACCTTGCATGTGTTTTTAAGGAAATAAAAGGGTCGTGTATGTTTTTTTGTTACTAGCTGATTGCATTCTATATGGGAGTGTACTTTCATGCAGACCTGCTATTTATATTGTTAATATCTGACAGGCACTGGAAAATCGCAGTTCTTGAAGTTTGCTGCAAAACTAAGCAACAGAGCTGTAATCACAACGGGACTAGGAAGCACAAGTGCTGGATTGACTGTAACTGCAGTGAAGGATGGAGGTAAGCACTCCAATCTTTTGTCTAACCTTTTTGTTGTGTAACTCTTTTTTTCTCTTTCTATTTAGTCTTATTAATTTGTTTGCAGAGTGGATGTTGGAAGCTGGGGCCCTTGTTCTTGCAGATGGTGGACTTTGCTGTATTGATGAATTTGATAGGTAGTCTCCAAATGCCAGTGGGGGAGAAACATCTGTTATAAGAATATTTTCCATTATTCTGTAGTGTTATATCTGCTTGAAAATTTTTATCTTCGATGAACATAAAGTATTCTTGTGGTCTTGGGAATTTCTTGCCTCTTATTTGTAAAAAGTGGTCAGTTAACTTGACAAACATTTTAGGAAATTTTCCTTTTAATTGATATCGTCTATTGTTGCATCGAGTTTGTTCTATTGCTTCTTCCTTTGAGAGAGTTGCCTACAACTGAAGTGCTTTTTTTGTTTCTGGAAGCATGAGGGAGCATGACAGAGCAACCATACATGAAGCAATGGAGCAACAAAGTATAAGTGTTGCCAAGGTAAACAAACCACTCTATATAATTTCATGTATATGCCTTATTTTGTTTCTGTGTTTTTCTGTGTCTAATTTTGCCTTTTCCAATAGGCTGGCCTTGTAACAACTCTTAGCACAAAGACAATCGTCTTCGGTGCAACAAATCCTAAAGGACAATATGATCCCGATCAATGTATCCACTTCAGATATATTAGTCCCCAAACAAGCTTTCGCCTACATACATGCATGCATTCTGTTTTTCAAATTCAAGTTGATGTTGTCACTTAAGAAATACATTTCCTCCTTCAATCATCATTTATTTGGTGTACTTGGTTTGATATTTTTCTTCAGAAAGTCCTTAACTGAATCTAGCTCTTTCTGTCAATACTGCACTTTCCGGTCCATTATTGAGCAGGTTTGACATTGTACTTGTTCTCTTAGATACAAAAAATCCCGAATGGGATGCAGTTGTATCCTCTCACATCCTTGCCGAGGTATGTTTCTTTAAAGAATCTTATATTGTGTTGCATAATGAGCCTTATTAAGAAGAGTATTTGTGACAAATTATATAACTTATGTGACTAAAAATAATTTGATGAAATCAACCCAGGTGCAAATAGAGCAAGGCAGAGATGTCGATGATCTGACAACTATTTGGCCACTACCGATGCTTCAAAGGTATCATGTGTGTACACAGATAGTGAGATCTATAATTTTTTTTTTCTTTTGTGGCAGTATGAGATCCATAATCTAGAAGAGTTACAATTATTCCTTGCACAGTAGTCCGAGATGACAGATGTGCTTGATCTTAGCTGATAATACATTCATGGTTGCTATTAACTGCTTATATCCTGACCTATGCAGATACATTCAGTTTGTGAAAAGAAACTTCAGGCCTGTCCTATCAAAGGAAGCAGAAGAAATTATTTCAAGTTATTATCGACTCCAAAGAAGATCTTCAACTCATAATGCAGGTATATCCTAAGAATACTTCATTTTTTTTGCAAATGCTAATTTTGTATTAATATGGGGTGAGGGAAGCTGATGATAGTGGACCAGCTTTGAATCCTATCATTTCATGGCTGAGACTTCTTATTCCTGATATATATAGCAGAATTCTCTGCAAACCCAAGATATTATAGGATCTATTTTAAATGATTACTTTAGGCGAAGTGGCTGGGATCGGCTCTTCTGTTGTCTTGGACTCTTGTCTATAAAATCCTTAGGTCGCATGGGAATTCTCATTAAGCATAGCCTTGCTGAAAGGAATTTTAGGACTGGCTTGGTGGGTACAACAATATCAACTAAGATAGATCCCACCATGGTTATATCTTTCATGTAATTTGATTTTACTCTGAACTGTAGCAAGAACAACCGTGCGGATGTTGGAAAGCTTGATACGTTTGGCTCAAGGTACTTCTTCTGTTATTAATCAAAATACTCCAAACACAGGAAAAAGGATATTAATGTTATTATGGTGTCACACAGCTCATGCAAGGCTTATGTTCAGAAATGAGGTCACGCGATTGGATGCCATAACAGCAATCCTATGCATTGAATCATCGATGACCATTTCAGCCATTGTAGACAGTATGGGGAATGCGCTTCACTCAAATTTCTCCGAAGAACCAGATCAGGAATGTATCCTTTTTCGGCATTACCTAACTTTTGTTCCTATATATGTACAAAGTCTGCCTTTGATTACTTAGATTCATCTTCTGGAGCATTGCGACTTGAAGTTTTGTATTTGTATTCCCTAACATAAAGAAACAAACAGACGCAAAGCAAGAGAAGATCATCCTTGAAAAGCTAAGAGGAGACGACATCTATTAGCGTCTGGCTGTGATGAATTGTGACCCACATAGACGGAGATAGGTTTACAATAATCTCCTTCACGTTTCTCCTGCAAATTTTAATTTGTATAAAGTGTGTTATGTGTGATTCTGCAGTTGAAATTGCTCTTGAGAGCAAACTTACTTTAAAACATGTATGTATTCCATCTTCGTGTCGATTCAATCAAATAGGTAAAGAAAGTCTTTAACAACACAAATTGCATTCAAAACATTTATTTGTGAATTTTTCATATACAACTATATAGGAAGAGCAATGTTCATAAAAATGTAAGGTAATAACCAGAAGCTCTGGTGCTGCATTTGGACTGCCTTGGAATATTTAGTTAAAAAAAAACTAGCGAGGGCGAACTCTTCAGATTTGAGGATTCGTTTGGTAACCAATAGTCAGACAATTAGGAAAGTAAATGTGTATACGAAAAGTAAGTGAAAGCATTCGAGTGCATCATACCGATCTGACGATGGCCCCAAAAATAGTAGAATAGGCCGTGTAGTTTTTACATGTAACTCTTCTCCTAGAATCCACGAATAACTGAGTTAAAATTGCTCGTCCCACATACAAAACAATGAAGTTTATTTCCTAGTCAAGGAAATTACGATGACGAGTGTCATATTAGGGCGATGGTTTGAGACGCTTAAGTACTTGGCCATATAGTGTGCGTACTTGTTGAACACCGGTTCGATAATTGCATCTCCAAAATAAGCAACGAGCAATGGTTCGGTGATGCATCTTGCCCAGCTTCCAACCGAAGTGATTGGTCCTCATCTTCTTCCTCACGGTCAATTTTATACGGGACAACATGGTCAAATTTCTCGATCTTGTTGATATCGAAGGAACCTTCCTTTAAGATAACTTCCCTCACCTCTTCTTCATTTGGATTGTAGAATGGCATGTTAAACGATTCCATCACTGATTTATTCACAAACCCCTACACTCACATTATTTCTCCCAACAATTTATTACTCGGTAGAGGAATGTTTAAAAATAAAAAAGAAGAAGATGGTAATTGAGTATGTACCTCTGAGGCTAGATCGAGGAGGCAATCAGATAACAATGACCAAACTTGGAAACAGTCTTTCGATAAAGTGTCCGAAACCTTTCTTCCCACGAACGTTAGAACCATATGTCCATTATGCACTGTCTCTTCTGAACGCATTTTTAAGAAACATGAAAAATCATTCTTGAACTGATTTAAATAACTCTTGTAGACATTTGGAGGGTATGGATATTTAATATGAATGCTTTTAGTGTTGCTCTCAAGGCCATTTGGAATTTTAGAAAGCCAATGGATACTAAAAGCTGAATGAACAAAATGGAGAGACTTTCTTGGTAATAGCCTTCTGTAAAAAGAACCGGGGACTCCCGAGACAAAGCACTTTCCTTTAGCCTCCCTTTTCAGCTTCTCTTGGAAAGAAGGAATCAACTTGAAGGTGGTATTGAAATCGTTCTCTGGAAGATCGTTCAAATAACAGTCGATTTCTGGTGGGTTCTTACTCATTTGTTGGTACGACTCTAAGATCGTGTAGGCGATCGCGGACATGGCCAACACCGTGTTTTGTCCAGTAGAACAACCCAAGTCTACCACTTTGATGCAACCAGGAAAATCAACATTCACTAGCATTTCTCTTACGCTTTCTATGACCATAGGTTGTATCTCAAAGAAAACACTTCTCTGTTTAAAATACCAAGAAGATCATAAGTTGTCATACTTTAATTTACTATATATTAGTTTAACAAAAAATGTGAATCAAAATATAAGTCGCTATTATATCATGGAAAAAATATATTCAGCTACACGAAGTATAACGGAATACATGGCTACACATGCCAAGTTTAGAAATGTATAATCAACTACACGAACTAAATATATTGCATGCCCACATATACCAACTATATGACGACATATAGTCAACATCACGAACATCTTATTCCGGTACACCAATCGTCGAAATCCGGCGTTGACCATCGTTGACCGGCATTGACCAGTAAAAATATGCAAAAAATTTATTTTTATTTAGACTAGAGAGTATATAAAAAATTTTATATATCTTTTTTATGTATTATGATTTTGATTTTAGCAAAAAACTTTATATTTTTTTTACCATACAAAATTTAGACTAAAGTAGTCCTGGGCGTTCGGTTTAGTCGGGTTATTCGGTTTGGGGAAAATTCGGTTTTCAAAAAATTCCACCGAATTGACCCGAATTAAAATTCGGTTCGGGTCAGTTCGGAAATCGGTTTGTTCGGGTCGGTTTTTGGCTAAAATTTATGTTCCGAAATTGAACCGAATTTTATTTCTTCGGTTTAATCGGTTTCAATTTCGGTTAACTTGTTAAAAAAAAAGATATTTGCACTATTACAAATCCAATTAAAAAAACCATTACAAATTAGATAAAAAGCCCAATATACATTTAACAAAAACCCAACATACAGTTTATAGCCCAACCCAATAAAATATTAGGGTTTTGACAAAAATAAGTGTGCCTGCATAATCGACTGTGTGCGGCGGTCTCAGCGACGGCAAGCTCCGACTGTCTTATTCTAGCTTTAATCGAGGTTGTGTTGAACGAGGATGAGTCTGTCTCTCGCAATATCACTGAAACAAGAAAGAAAACAACTAAAATCAGTCGAAATAATCACGAAGTCTCGGATCTAGAAATCGAAAAAACGAGACTTACGAAAACAATCAACTAACACCAATACTTAGATCCGAAAACGAACCTTATGTCAGTAAGTTCATCGACGGCGGATTGGTTGAGGGAGATTCTTGGTAGTAGTTGTCGTTGTTGAGTGCCTATCAAAACTTATGATTTTGAAAAAACAAAGAGAAGATGAGGAGAAAGACGAAAACGAAGAAGATCAAGATGCAGAAGAGTATATAGAAAAGAAGGAAGGAGAAGAAGAAAGAAGAACAAGATCGTAAAAGGAGAGAGGAGAGTGGAAGGAGGCTCGCCAAAGAGATTAGATAGTAATATAGTATTGATGAAATGAATTAGGTTAGGGTTTTTAGTTTTTATATCTTGTTCCCCTAAACCAAATAAACCGATCGGTAACCGATTACCGAACCGAGTAACCCGAATTCCGAAATCCCAAAATAATCTTACCGATCGGTTTACTTCCCTTCTAAAATTCGGTGCCGCAAACCGAATATCTCGGTTTGATCGGAACTGACCGAACGCCCAGGCCTAGACTAAAGAGTCATATACTCAATTTTTTGTAATAGAATTTTATATATTTCGCTTTTAGTTTAGTTTTGAAATTGAAAAAATTAACTAATTATTATTATCATACAAAATATATATATTTTAAAAATATAGAATGTGTTTTTTTTTAATTATACAACACCATAACCGATTCTGTAGAATAATTCTATTTAAAATAAATAAAAATATATATTTTTGAATATTTTTGTTGGTCAATACCGGTCAACGATGGTCAATGCCGGATTTTGATGATTAGTGTACCGGAATAAAATGTTCGTGATGTTGACTATATGTCTTTATATTATCTTCATATAGTTGGTATATGTGGGCATGCAATATATTTAGTTCGTGTAGTTGGTTGTATATTTTTAAACTTGGCATGTGTAGTCATGTATTCTGTTATACTTCGTGTAGCATACTATCTTATTTCCTTATATCATCACAATTCGTCATAGAATGTTTAAGTACCTGATAATGTGAATTAGTAGCGTAACTATGGTCTCCTGTTCCTCCTTTCATACTAAGTGCGTCCACCAAAGAGTTCCTAACGTATACATCAATGTTATTTAATCAGATAAAATTCAAAATTAGGATTACAATTTCATAAACACATGTACAATGGTATAAGGTTAAGCATTTTAATGCTTTTAGTGTAAGCTTTATTATATCAAACAAAAAGATTATTACAATCTAATCTACTCATTTCAGTTCTAAAAGATTTCTATTAAAAAAAAACAAGAAGAAAGAATGAGACAGTTACAAAGTTACAATTACAAGAAATGAATCATCCTGTTTTACTTAAAAATCGAAAAAAATAATCATTACCTTGAGGGAGACATGATGCTCAACACAATATGTGTATATCAATTTTCTTTACCAAATGTGTAATTTCTAAGCTTAGAAGATCTGGCCTTGAACTAACTTGTATGTGTGCTTAAGCACTGTCACATGCTTAAAGCCACTTGCATCAAGCATAACCACACACACACAGAGAGTTATATTTCTTCCACCTAACATGCATTTATTTTAATTTTACAAGAGATCAAAGGAATATAAAGACAAAAAATGGGAAACAGGATAACGTAATTAAAACAGTACAGAGCTCTTCCATTTATTGTTTCTTTTATTTGTAATAAAATAAGAAATATTTTTGGATTTAAATGTACCTTTGAGCTCTTCCATTTTTTTGGATTTAAATGTACATTTTTTGCGATAAACATATTCAAAATTTATTTGTAAACATTTTTCCTCCCGATTGGGCTAAAAAGTTACACTATGATTGGTAGCCCAATCGGGAGGAAAAATGTTTACAAATAAATTTTCAGAAAAGATTTTGATTATTATTCTTCATATTGAAAAAGATGTTTTTTTTTCCTTTCATTGATAGCTTATACATCTTATTAGAGATTCAAATTTGCGCTACAATTTAACAAGCCGCTAGTACAACATACTATGTTTGTACTAACTGTTATGTTTCTTTTCTTTCAAAATAAATGTTATTTTTAGCTTATAAATATCATATTTTATGCTTATCTTCTATATTTGTCTTCACAGAATTGTTTCTTTTAAAATTATTTGTGGTAGGAAAAAGTTATAATTTTGTTATTATGTTATTGTTTCGTAAAAAGTGTCTTTAAATTCAATATAAACTGTTTAAAAGATAAATTTTATCCTTCTTATTTACAAGAGACAACAAATAAAAAACTTGTCTAGCTAGAACAACATTTGTTTTACGAAACGAATGGATTACAATAATGTACTATCATTTTTTTTTATCTTATAACTAAAAATTGTGCTTTTTTATTATTGAAAACATGTTATTAAGGAAACATTTTGTTTGGTTGTAGGAGGATTAAATCTTCGGTCAAAATTTTGGAATGCAATCAATTTTTTTTTTAATGACCCTTAATGGTAATCTACAAAAAGAATATTGAATATATTTCAATGATAGTTGTGGTTAAATGTTCAGGGTCACAATTCTAAGAATAAATATGCTACATGCAACGTAGAATCTAATAACTTTTTTTTTTTTTTATATACACTATCGGCTATCCGGTCAGCCCCGGTAGGAACGCACCAAGGTGTTACATAGTGGACTTGTCCACCGGTTTAACGGCTAGGCCCTTCGGGCTACCACTCTGCCTATCCCGAGTTTGGTGTGCCTTCCGACTAAGTGTCAGGGGTAGTCAGACCGCCTGCATTTCTGACTACCATGTAAACTAATTGGGCCAAAGCCCAACTGACAGACTTTCCACATAATGTTGATAACAGCAGGAGGAGGAATCGAAACCGGAGGGGAGGGACTTTCACCCAAACACCCCTGGCCCACCAACCACCCGCCCACCACCACATGGGCTAGAATCTAATAACTTAACAAATTTCATACCCAAAACAATTTCTAACGAATTCACACAACGTAGCATGCATGATTTCTTAACAATCATTCGTCTCTACTTAGCCTCATGCGTCCATGATGTTGAACAATCATTGAACAATTATTATTTTTCTTCTGGCTAAGCAACTCGTCGATTTCTTGCCTCTCTATAGTTCATTGACCTCTATTGATGTTCTTACCACTCGCAACACAACAATTATTCTCAAATATGTCTCAGGTTCTCAGCATCGAACAACCTAAACTCAAAGAATCTAGTAACCTCTTCTTGGCCTTAGTGCTACAACATAGTAGAACGAAAATCATGCAATAAGTCCTCACCTTGGAAATGACGTCTCTGGCATGGGCTCTTGGCAACATGTGGCTGTTCCTCCTCCTTTTTTGGCGCTTGGCTTCTCGGTGTGGAGGGAAAGCATAGAAAACGAGACGAGGCGACTCGGGGTGAGGCTGTAAGGTTTAGGTTTGAAACCATCGTGTAAAATCATGTTTTCATCGTTAGAGTTATGTATGTGTTCCTTTAGATAATCTTGCATAATGTTGTTGTAATTTCGATGTAAAAATTCTTGTATCTGATTTAATATCAGTGAATGAAATAAATGTTACAAAAAATCAGAGAAATTAATAATAAAAAAAAAGATCTTCTTAATTGGAAAAATTAACATGATAAATCAATTTTACTGTTTCGATGCTCTCTAAAATTGATTTCCTGCAGTCAGACCGTAGTGGCACAAAGAAGACGGTAACGTGAAAATCAATCCCCATATCTCGAACATTATTATCATTAATTGTGAATAATCAATTCTCCAGCTCAGAATAGTTCACATGAATCACATCGACATCAAATTTTTTATTTTGATACGTGCATATGACAACAATATCCAGTTCCTATCTCAAAAAATGGGAAAGTGTAAAAAAGTTTCAGTTCTAAATCCCAACGATAAGCTTATTCAAATCAGTGTCGGCTCTACCATGTGCGGGGAGTGCTCATGCACAGGGTCCAAAAATTTTTTGTCTTTTTTTCAACTAAATTTATTAAAACTAGGGTCCAATGTGCGGGGAGTGCTCATGCACTATAAGCTTATTAGAATTCACATCTGTAAATCCCTATATAATATTTTATTTCTTTTATCAAAAAAAAAAAAAAGATGAAAGGTTTTGTAAAATTTACACCGGCCGAAAATAGATGGTCCACGGTAAGATATGGACATCACATTTCTTCTGATACGTGCATGTGACAACAATATCCAGTTCCAATCTCAAGAAAATGGGAAAATAAAATTATTAATTTGAAATCCCAATTGTAAGTTTATTTCGCAAGTGTTTTTTTTATATAATTAGGATTCCAATAATATAATAATTTCCTTGATAACTTTTCAGAACTTTTTATGTTATATTTTTTTAATTCAAATGTTTTCAAAAATGTTACATGTTTACCTTGTAGAACAATTAATGTCTATACTCATCACTTGAATACTCAATTTTTCTGATCTTCAAATAAAGTACGATGAGCTTTTTTGGCTAAACATCAAGAAACCCTAGAGAGGTATTGATCATTTCCTAACTTGATCGCGTAAATCTGTTTGGCTTATGCAACATATATGATTAATGTTTGCAGTTAGATGGGGTGAAGAGTTTGCATTCACCAAGTGTCAATAGTTCATCTGGTAAAGACTCTCAAACAAATTCTAGAGGTCGCCGGTTCGAATGACACTTGGGAAGAGATCATATAAAATGTTTTGGTTCCTCACCTGCAAGGATGTACAAGTTTAGGGATAGAACCTCTTAGTTATTAATAAGAAGAGCTTGTATTCACGAAACTCTTTCAAAGATGATGCAGACAAACTGACGACCCTTTGAAGACGAAGCCACCACTTTTGTCACTCCTCAAAACTAAAATTTGCCCTTATTGTATATGTAATTCCCATTGTTTCTATCTCCATCAATGTCTACTTCGGTTTCCTCCTGTACACATTTACGGCAGCAAAAGGGAAAACAAAAAGAGAGCAAAACAAAACCACGCATGCATGCATGATACATGAGTTTTCGAGGCATCAATGACCATTTCTTTGTTTGAATCTCCACGCATGCATGTTTGAAAATAATTACATTTCAATTTTCCTCTCAAATTAATAAATATTAAAAAAAATTAAGATTGAGTCATTGTTAATTAGATACATAAGTACTAGATATCAACTAATTTATTACTAAATTTAACAACGAATTATCTTTATCAATTATTAAAAAGGTAAAGCTATAGCTAATCCATCGCTAATCAATGTTAGCAAAATATTATAATCTATCAATGATCCAAGTGGCTGTGTGGTTGTTGTTAATTTGATTTTAAAGTAACTAGGCTAATACCCGCATAACGTACGGGTTTTTTCATCCATAATTTGTTAGTTAGAACAATTTACATGGATTAAATAATTTGTTAAATCATCTTTTGGTGTTTGTTTTCTAATCATTTGGACGTATCTCTCTAATTCTCGAATAAATAATTCATTCTAGTTTTTTGTCTTTTATTTAGTTTTAATTACATTGTTTAACACTTATTTACAATTACTTACCTTAAAACAAAATTTTTATCTTTTAAATATTTTTAAGTAAACGAAAAGTAATGTTGATTTAGTATCTTATATTTATCTTAAAATAATCGTAAATTTAACTAATATTCATTGTCATTAATCCTATATATATATATATATATATTAAAAGAAAACATGAAATTAATTCTAATATCATACTCCCTCCGTTTCATAATATAAGTCAGTTTAGGTAAAAGCACGCCGATTAAGAAGATCTACTTTTTAAAAGTTTAACCAATCATAAAAGAGACTGCATAATATAAATAATCATAAAATATTAAAGTAATATATAATTTACATTAAAACTCGAAAACGACTTATATTATGAAACTAAAATTTTTATCCAAAACGCCTTATATTATGAAACGGAGGGAGTATTATTTAATTTTGTACTTTAATAGATCAAAAACTTAATTAAAATTCCATTGATTTATTTTATGCATAAGTTTATTAAATTTAATACAGTTAAATTTAAATAAGTTAATTTATCTATGAGTTTGATATACTTTTATAACTAATTGAATTGAAATTACTTAATTTAATTAGTGAAAAAGTCAATTTTCATATAAACAATAATTAATGTGATTAAAATTCTTCATTAAATTAAATAAAATAATAAATATAATATGCTGATGTAGCATGCTGATGTGACACATCTCACTCTCTCCCTGGCTGATGTGGCGAAAGGATGGAGAGAGTTAGCCAACTTTCATATATATGATTCTAAATCGAATAAAAAAAGAACCGTTTATATTATATTCAAAAAAGAAACTAAAACCATCAAAATTCGAGGGGAAAAAGTAAATAAAACTAGCCAAATAAATCTAACTACAATTTTTTCGGATTATCCTAGAAAATAATGTACTATTTTTAGAGTTATATATATATATATATAGTTTGTGTGCGTTTAAATGTAAGCTTTTTACTATAAAACAACAAAACATTTTTTTAGAGAGAAGAATGACAATGTTATCTTCCGAATTTGCTATCTTTTGTATCATCCTTGTTTCCATGGCTAGCCTTCATGAATGTAAGTTATATGGTTTATCGTTCATTGTTTATCATCATCACTACCTCTATAATCACAATTGAATACTCAATAGTCTTTTGAAATGGCTTTCTTTATATATATATATATATATATATAGGTAATTTCTTCAAAGATCTTACCGGTCCATATTTGAAAGATCCATGCTTTTCAACAAGACTTAAACTATATTGCTGCCGAAGTACTGTTCCGGAACAAGGGCTAAGGTGCTATGACACCGAAAGACAATGTAGGAATGATCTTGGCAATAATAATTGTAATCCTTATGCAAAGAAGAACTAAGAAATTTAACGAACATTTATACGTACTAAACTACAGGAAAACAAGCCTTTTGCGACTACTTTTTGTGACTCTTTTGTTGGTCGCAAATATTTGCGACGATATTGTTACCAGATAGTGACTTTTTAACGACTACGTTAAAAGTAGACGCATATTTGTCGCCAATTTACGACGCCAACGATTAGTCAGAGAATGGTCATAAATAAGCAACCATTTTACGATACTTATGCAACCCTGTCGAAATCCAAAAAAAAGTTTCATGAAACTTCTTAATCGTCACAAAAGAGTCGTAAATTTACAACTAATTTGCCTCTCTTTGGAGACTCGTCCTGATTTAAAAATTGTAACTAGATCAAATCGAATGTTTAATATGTTAAGTAACCATATTTTGCATTGATTTTAACTAATACATTGAAAGATTAGTTGTTAATGTTTGAATTTTACATGTTTATAACTAAATCTTTGTAAAAACCTATCTTGTGGAAGATGTTCCATATAGTTTTAATCTTAATCTAAGTAAGTTTGAAAATAAACTTACCAAATCATTGTTTTGTTTCTTAAAATGAATGATAAACTTCACAAATGGACTATGGAGTGTAATATAATCCTTATACCATTGTATTTATATCTTAAAGTTCACAAATCATAAATATTGATTTGTGACTCATACGCGAACGTCGCAAAAGCGTATCTCTTTGCGATTACTTTGCCACTGTCTAATGTTACAACTAATGTGCTACTCGTTTGTGACGACTTTGTTACGTATTTTGCGACCGTTCTGGTACTCTTTAGAGACTCGTTCTGTTTTAAAATTGAAATTGTATAAAATAGAATGTTTAATATGTTAAGTAACTATATTTTGCATTGATTTGAACTAATACATTGAAAGATTACTTGTTAATGTTTTAATTTTACATGTTTACAACTTAATCTTTGTAAAAACCTATCATGTGGAAGATGTTACATATAGTTTTAATCTTAATCTAAGTATGTTTGAAAATAAACATACCAAATCATTGTTTTGCCTCTTAAAATGAATGATTTACTTCACAAATGGACTATGGAGTGTTACATAATCCTTATATCAATGTATTTAGATCTTAAAGTTCAAAAATCTTAAATGTTGATTTGTGACTCATACACGAACGTCGCAAAAGTGTATCTCTTTGCGATTACTTTGCCACTGTCTAATTTTACAACTAATGTGCTACTCTTTAGTGACAACTTTGTTACGTATTTTGCGACCGTTCTGCCACAACATTTGTTCTTGTTCTTGTTTGTGACTAACTTGCGACGACTTTTGCGACAACTTGTGCAACCCGTTTGCGACCGATTTGGGACCGTTTTCGACTTTTACCAAAATTTAGGGTTTTCGATTAGGCGGGCTATTATCCCTCGTGTTTTTTTGGTTGCGACCAAGTTGGGATGAGTTTGCGACTCCTATTCTTTTATTACTACCAACGAAAAGTCACATTTCTCGAATCTGAAACACTTTAGTCTTTAGTCTTCGATTCCTCTCTTCGTTTCTTCTTCGATTTCTCTCTTCAATTCCTCTCTTTGATTCGTTTTCCTCCTCGATTCTTCTCTTCAATTCCTCTTCGTTTCCTCATTAATTTGGTAGTATATCTTTGATTCCTCTTCCTCTTCGTTTCTTCTTCGATTCCTCTCTTCGCTTTAATACCTTCTCTCTCTGTCCTCTCTTCGCTTTAATACCTTCTCCTCTCATCTCAAAACCCTAGCCGTCGATGTCGTCGCCGCTTCTCCTCGTCGCCGCTTCTCCTCGTCGAATGACACCTCTGTGTGGTGAGCTCGCGTGATTGAGATTTCAAGCTATGTGTTCTCGGATTTGAACAGTGAGTGGAGTCTCTCATCTTAGTCTAAAGCTCTTTCTAAAGAAGTGTTGGGCGTTTTCAAACTATAAAGAAAGGTTTGGTCTTGTTGAGAAGAATCCTTTCTAAAGAAGTTTGATTTTGTTGGTAATTGATCTGAAATCCTAGGTTTTAGCCGTAGATCTGCTGCTTCTTTCAATTGATTTGAGAAACCGTAGGTATTGATTCCATAGAAGGTGAAGAATAAGATTCCGGAATTTTTGATTAGTCTTGGTGAGATCGTAAAATTCTTTCATCATGAGGAATCAGAGGTTGCTATGAGTGTTTATGGAAGCTGTTTCTTCTCGTTTTGGATTCTAATTGGGAGTATGGAAGTTGATTGAAAACAGTGTTGGTTTTCTTATTCGTTACCTAATTTGTTGATGTTTCTTAAGCAATAATGAAGTTTTGAATTTGAAGGGAACGTGGACTTGAAATTGTTTTTGATTTTATTTTGATACATGCTGGTTTAGTGTTGGTTCAATGTCTTTGGTTAACTTCGGTTAACTGTGATTAATTTGTGTATATATAAGTTGAAATGTAACTCTGTTTTGGTTTAACGTTTGTAACAAACAATTATGAGATTAATAGAAAGTTTGTTATTCATCTTCTTCGTTTAGCTCTTGTACCTCCGATTCACCGGAGTTAATATGGTATCAGAGCGTTTTCTTGAGCTTCCGCATCTATTTTCTCGTCTTTTCCGGTGATAATCAACGTTATCGGAGCTTCCATTGGAGCTAATTTGAAGTTTTGTGTTGACGATTCTTTCTTTTTCTTTATCAATTTCGTCACGCATTTCTTTGTGATTTCCTATTTCTTACACTGAGAATGGGATCTTGTGTTCGACCATTGTATCCGACGGATCTACCTCCACAACCACCGCCGATTGCTGAAAATACTCGATATCAAATGGATCAGTATGAGAATCCTTATCATCTGCACAACAATGATCACGCAGGTTTGGTTCTTGTTTCTGATCGATTAGCTACAGCTTCTGATTTTCATGCTTGGCGAAGATCTATGTGGATGGCTTTGAATGTGCGTAATAAGCTAGGATTTATAGATGGTTCTATTGTTAGACCTCCTATAGATCATAGAGATTATTGTGCTTGGTCTAGATGTAACGATGTTGTGGCAACTTAGTTGATGAACTCGGTTGATAAAAAGATTGGCCAAAGCTTACTTTTCATATCTACTGCTGAGGGTATATGGAAGAATCTACTTACTAGGTTTAAGCAAGATGATGCTCCCAGAGTGTTTGATATAGAACAGAAATTAAGTAAACTAGAGCAAGGTTCAATGGATATTTCAACTTACTATACAACATTGCTTACCTTATGGGAAGAGTATAAGAATTTTGTTGAAGTACCAGTATCCACATGTGGAAGATGTGAATGTGATGCAGCTGTTAAGTGGGAGAAACTACAACAGCGAAGTCGTGTAACTAAGTTCCTTATGGGATTGAATGAAGGCTACGAACAAACACGCCGTCACATTTTGATGCTGAAACCTATTCCTACAATGGAAGAGGCTTTTAATATAGTGACTCAGGATGAAAGACAGAAGAGCATAAGGCCATCGTCTCGGGTTGATAATGTTGCTTTTCAAGCTACTGCTCCTGTGATGGAGAATTCAGACTATGTGTACATTGAAGCATATAATACAGGAAGACCAATTCAAAAACCTATTTGCACTAATTATGGGAAGACAGGGCATACTGTACAGAAGTGTTTCAAGATACATGGGTATCCTCCAGGCTATAAGATCAATGCACCGTAAAGGAACAACAATCAAGTTCAGTTTCAACCACGGATGCAAGTTCCTCAGCTTCAGCCTAGGATGCAACAATAACCTATGGTTGCTCAGATGCAATTAACTTCTCCAATGCAGATGGTTCCCTATGCAAATACAATGCAGAATGCTAATGCTTATGCAAGTGCTCATGGATATTCAGAGACTGGACCTTATATGCCTATGCAGCCTCAGGTTACTTCTGGTGGTAATAATCTCAGTCTTCAAAACTTGACACAAGATCAAATTCAGAGTTTCGTTTCTCAGTTCAATGCTTCTGTTAAGATTCAAGAGCCTGAAGTTCCATCTCTTAGCACATCTGCTCCTATTACTACAATAACAGAACCTGGCTTGATGGCTCAAATTTCTACATCTGGTACATTTCCATTTCCTTCTGATAGCCTTAAATACGAAAATAACAATCTTACTTTTCAAAATCATACCCTTTCTTCTTTAGAAAATTTTTTACTTGCTGATGCTTGGATAATAGATAGTGGTGCTTCTAGTCATGTTTGCTCAGATTTAGCAATGTTTAGGGAATTAATACATGTGTCTAGTGTCACTGTCACTTTACCAAACAGTACTAGGGTTTCTATCACACACACAGGTACCATATGCATCACTTCTACTATCATCATGCATAATGTTTTGCATGTTCCTGATTTCAAGTTTAATCTGATTAGTGTAAGCTGTTTAGTTAAAACTTTATCTTGCTCTGCTCATTTCTTTCCTACTTGTTGCTTTATCCAGGAACTTTCTCAGGGCTTGATGATTGGGAGGGGTAAGCTATATAACAATCTATACATTCTTGAGACTGAGAATAAAACCCTCTCTTCACAACACCTGCCGCTTGTTCTTTTTCTGGCTCTGTTATTGCTGATGGTCTTCTTTGTCACCAAAGGCTTGGGCATCCTTCTCCTCTTGCTTTACAGAAATGTGTTAGTGTCATACCTGCTTTAAAGTCTTTACATTGTCATGATTTTCATTGTTCAGTCTGTCCCTTAGCTAAACAAAAGAGATTAGCATATATTTCTCATAATAATCTAGCTAGTAAACCTTTGATCTTGTTCATCTTGATGTTTGGGGTCCTTTTAGTATTGAGTCTGTTGAAGGATTTAGATATTTTTTAACTCTTGTTGATGATTGTACAAGAACCACTTGGGTCTATATGATGAGAAATAATAGAGAAGTTTCTACTGTTTTTCCTACTTTCATTATGTTCATTGCTACTCAATATGAATCAAAAATAAAAGCAATTAGATCAGACAATGCACCTGAATTAGCTTTTACAGATCTTATTAAAGAACATGGTATGATGCACTATTTTTCCTGTGCTTACACTCCTCAACAAAATTCTGTTGTTGAGCGCAAGCATCAACATTTGTTAAACGTTGCTAGATCTTTACTTTTTCAATCTAATATTCCTTTACAGTATTGGAGTGACTGCATTTTGACTGCTGTTCATCTGATCAATAGATTACCTTCACCAATCCTGAATAATAAATCACCATATGAATATAATTGCTTCTTAACAAGTTACCTGATTACACTTTGTTGAAGAATTTTGGCAGTCTCTGTTATGTTTCTACTTATGTTCAAGAAATAAATAAATTTTCACCTAGAGCTAAGTCATGTGTTTTCTTAGGATATCCTTCATGATACAAAGGTTATAAAGTTCTTGATTTAGAGTCTCATTCTACATCTATTTCTAGAAATGTTGTGTTTCATGAAACTAAATTTCCTTTTAAAACAAGTGAATTGTTATCAAAATCTGTTGACATGTTCCCAAATTCGATTTTACCTTTACCTGCTCCTCTGCATTTTGTTGATTCTTCTTCTCTTATTGATAATGACACTGTATCTGAGAACATTACATTAGACACTTCATCTGCATCATTATTACCACCTAGTACCGTTCATGTCACACCAAATGTAGAGACACAAGATACAGGTCTTGATTCTGTACCTATTGCTAGACCTAAGCGAAACACTAAAGCTCCATTTTACTTATCCAATTATCACTGCTCCCTTGTTCCTTTTACATCTCCTTTACCACCTACAGAAAATCTTCTTAGTTCATCTTCTATTCTTCAACCTGAAAATTCATCTATTCCCTCTTTACCACACACACACAAAACTCCTTATCCTCTTTCTTCTGTTGTCTCTTATACCAACCTAAACACTCCTTTTCAATCTATATTTTTGCTTACAATACTGAAATTGAACCTAAAACATTTTGTCAAGCCAGGAAATCTGAAAGATGGACTAATGCTGCTAATGAGGAGCTTCATGCTCTGGAATCAAACAAAACTTGGATTGTGGAGACTTTACCTGAAGGAAAGAATGTTGTTGGGTGTAAGTGGGTATTCACTGTAAAATATAATCATGATGGTACTGTTGAGCGATACAAAGCTAGGCTTGTAGCTCAGGGATTTACTCAACAAGAAGGGGTTGACTACTTAGACACTTTCTCTCCTGTTGCAAAGCTAACTAGTGTAAAGTTGATGCATGGTTTAGCTTCTGCAAAAAGGATGGAGTCTGACGCAAATGGACGTCTCAAATGCCTTTTTACATGGTGAACTTGATGAGGAGATTTTCATGAGCCTTCCACAAGGTTATACACCACCAAGGAATGTTACTTTGCCTCCTAATCCGGTATGTCGTCTCTTGAAATCGCTTTATGGTCTTAAACAGGTTTCTAGACAATGGTATAAACGGTTGTCATCAGTACTACTTGGAGCTAATTACATTCAATCACCTGCGGATAATACACTCTTTGTTAGAGTAAAGTTTACATCATTCATTGATATCCTGGTTTATGTTGATGATATGATGATAGCTAGTAATGATGATGTAGCAGTAGAGGAACTCAAATCTTTTCTGTGTTCTGAGTTTAAAATAAAGGATTTAGGACCAGCTAGATTCTTTCTTAGCTTGGAAATAGCTAGATCCTCTACAGGCATATCAGTTTGTCAGAGAAAGTATGCACAAAATCTATTGGAAGATGCTGGTTTATTGGCTTGTAAGCCAAGTACTGTTCCAATGGATCCAACAGTGCATCTTACTAAGGAGATGGGTACTCCAATGCAGAATCCTACAAGTTACAGAGAATTGGTTGGTAGATTGTTGTATTTGACAATCACAAGGCCTGATATAACTTTTGCGGTACATCAACTGAGCCAATTTCTCTCTGCTCCTACTGATATACATCTTCAAGCTGCTCATAAAGTTCTACGATACATCAAAGGAAATCCAGGACTTGGTTTGATGTACCCTTCTAATACAGAGATTTGTCTAAATGGGTTTGCTGATGCTGATTGGGGGACTTGTAAAGATTCAAGACGTTCTGTGACAGGCTTTTGCATATATCTTGGCACTTCACTCATCTCGTGGAAGTCTAAGAAGCAGTTTGTTGTAAGTCGAAGTAGTATTGAATCTGAATACAGGAGCTTAGCACAAGCTACTTGTGAGATTATTTGGTTACAACAGTTACTCAGGGATCTTCATGTGACTGTTACTTGTCCTGCAAAGCTTGTTTGTGACAATAAATCTGCTATGTATCTATCTCAGAACCCTGTGTTTCATGAAAGAACGAAACACATATAGATCGATTGTCACACTGTTCAGGATCAAATCAAGGCTGGCAACTTGAAGACATTGCACGTGCCTACAGAGAATCAACATGCTGATATACTTACTAAACCATTGCATCCAGGGCCTTTTCATCACTTACTCAAGAGAATGTCCTTGTCAAGTCTTTATCTTCCGAAACCAGACACTTCGAAGCTAAAGACTTGAGGGGGGTGTATTATGATACATGCTGGTTTAGTGTTGGTTCAATGTCTTTGGTTAACTTCGGTTAACTGTGATTAATTTGTGTATATATAAGTTGAAATGTAACTCTGTTTTGGTTTAACGTTTGTAACAAACAATTATGAGATTAATAGAAAGTTTGTTATTCATCTTCTTCGTTTAGCTCTTGTATCTCCGATTCACCGGAGTTAATAGATTTGCTTCTAACTCCAATCACTACCACTTATAAATTTAACTAAAATGTATAAATCCTTACCATCAGTATTAACAAAAAAAATTGTAAATCAAGATTTTCATCATAATATTAACAATACGTTTATGAAAAAAGTTATGATAATAAGGAATTATGTTAATTTATTGTCTTCAAGAATATTTTGCAACATTTAACATTTTCTTATGACCAATTTTTGGTACAAAATAAGGGTATTTCTTATCTTTGTCTTTAAAAATTATCGATAAGAAATGATCAGTTGAAAGAGTGGGATTCTTTCTTAAATTTTATCAGACAGTGAGTGTTAACTACAAATAATTAAAAATTTGTTGTAAACCACATTACGGATGGACTCCATAACCGTGGCTCATGTCCATGTTCTAGAAGGCCCATGTCTATCTTCTAGAAGATTCGCCCAATGACGGTTTATGTTAGTCTTTGTGGGCTTTGGGCTTTAGGGTTTCCTAGTCCAATTGGGATTTGTCTCCCTTATTGTGTATATATATAAGTTGTAACCTCATTCATTAATAAGAGAAAACACGAGATTCATAACACGTTATCAGCACGATAGCCTCTAAATCCCTTAGCTAAAGATCTGACACATAAATCCTAATCTCACGATTTCTCTATCTCCATCAAACCCCTAAAACGCAAAGAAATCTGCCTCGGAACTTCAAAGAGGTCGTTCTCTCAAATCGTGAGGACCCAGAAAACGAGCAAGATATCAAATCGAAGCCCTCGCCGAGACAAATCCATCAGTGCAAACGGCTTGTCGATCTAACCACCGACGCGCCCTCACGTACAGATACAGTGTGCGCCGATTTGTTTTGAAAACCCTAGCTCGTCCGTCCGTTTGCTTTCCCCTTTGCTCGGCGATTCCTTCCAAGGACCATACGCTCGTGACAAGTTGAAAACTGAGGTCTTTAGCTCCCAGGTCATTACCATACAACCCCATAAGGTGAAAGGTAACATCAAAACCCTAAAGCTAAAGAACCAACAATTGAACTTGAAAGTTAAGCAAAGAGAAACCCTAAAACGAATGATGATTGATTAAGTGATTGCTTTGCTTGTATGATTCGATTGCTTGCTTGATCCGATTGCTTGTTTCCCCGATTGTTTGAATCGTTAAGGTTGCTAGAAAAAGTTGATTATCGCTTAAGCTAAACTCGCCTAAGTTGCTAGAGAAGTTTTAATTATCTAAACCTAAAAATCGCAAATCGAAAATACCTAAACTAAGGCCGAAACTTTCAAAGCCTAAAACCCTAAAACTAAATCAGAACTAATCCGAAAATTCCATAAGTATAAATCGGCTTGCTTGAGGTTGTTTAGGTTGTTAGATTGATTGTTTCTTGATTACATGCATAAGTTGTTAGAAACCCTAAAACTAAAATCGCATGAACCCTAGAAAAACTTAGAAAAGATAATCCTAAAAGAAAATCTTAAAACCCTAAATCTTAGGGATAATAGGAAATATTAAAATATTAAATAAAATATGGAATCCTAAATTCCTAAATATAATAGGAAATCTTAAAACCCTAAAATCCTAGTTAAAATAGAATATCTTAACAACCCTAAATCTTAAATAAAAAATAGGAAATCTTAAAAATCTAAAATCATAAGTGAAATAGGAAAATTAATCCTAGAGAAAAGAGGAAAGTAAATCCTAAAAGGAAAAGGAAAAATTAATCCTAATTAAAAGAGGAAATCTAATCCTAAGCAAAAGAGGAAATCTAATCCTAAGCAAAAGAGGAAAGTCAAATCCCTAAGTAAATCGATTCATGGTTTGGTCTCAAATACCGCATGACACTAACGATTACATGATTTTGACTCAAAACTTTTCCTTCTAGATGTTGAATTACAACTTGTATTTTACTGCCCTAGATCTCTTAGGAGATAATTATTTAAAATGGGCAATGGATACTAAGATTATCCTAAAAGTCAAAAGGACTTGGTGAATGTATCTAATAAGGCAATAATGCCAAGAGAGAAAGATAGATACAAGGCAATATTAGCCACCATCTTATTGAGAGTCTCATAATCCAGGACTATAAGTTCGTGGATGAGTCTATTGCTAGATGAGCAAAATAATGACTTACTGATAAAAACAGTGAATTACGACCTCATAGATTAACCCCATTACCTGATGCCAATAAGGCCGCAGAGGATAAGAAAGAATCCAAAGAATCTAACCACGTCTAAAGTAATAGACCACACGGCCGTAGCCGTAGTGGATGGAAAGGATGTGGTTGTGGCCACTATAACTCATCCGGCCGTGGGAACCACTATAACCGTGGATGTAGACCCAATTCCGGCCGTGATCGAGGGCGAGGACGATGTGGTATTTCCAAACCACAACACTCGACCAAATGAGTATGCCATAGATGTGGAATGGGGAACCATTGGGCTAAGATATGTAGGACTTCCAAACATCGTTGTGACCTCTATCAAGAGAGTGTGATATGGAAGAATCCTAAAGCCCATTTGGTATATAAAAATGGTGAACATGATCAAGATGATCTAATAGAGTATGAGACTTCTGATTGCCTAAAAGAATCAAGTTGATAATACTGAGTTCGACATCAAAACCTCTATGTTTTCTTTGCATTTTATGTTTTCATTGATTGTTATTTCCTTGAATTTATTTTATATTATTTTATGTTTAAAACATGATTTTTGTCCATATAAGAAATGGCCGAGGACAAGAACATATTTGTGGTGGATAGTGGAGCCACACAAAAGATAAGAGATATTTTCCTAAATCTCATAATGAAAAAATGCCAATATTAGCACTATAGCGGGTATAGCAAATCTTATTGAGGGCTATGGCCAAGCCCATATTCTATTACCAAATGGCACGCATCTTGAACTAAGCGATGCCTTATATTCATCCAGTTTCAAAGAAATAAGATTGAATGGTTTCCATATTGAAACAAAGGGTGAAGGGAACAAAGAATTCCTAAATATAATTGAGATCACCAAAGGACATAAGAAAGTCCTAGAGCCTATACCCGCATTATCCACTGGTCTCTACTATGCTAAAATCGATATGATCGAAGCTAATATGGCAATGAACAAAGAGTTCATCGAGAAATTCACTTTATGGCATGACCGGCTTGGCCATCCGGGTCATAGTATGATGCGTAAACTAATAACTAATTCAAAGGGGCACACCCTAAAAGAGAAAAGAGTTATCCCTAAGAATCTCACGTGTGAAGCATGTTCACAAGGGAAACTCATTATAAGGCCATCACCGGCTAAGGTAAATATAGAAACCTTAAACTTTCTGGAAAGGATACAAGGAGATATATGTAGACCAATACACCCACCATGTGGGACATTTAGATATTACATGGTCCTCATTGATGCATCGACAAGATGGTCGCATGTTTGTTTATTATCCTCTAGAAACCAAGCGTTTGCTAGGTTGTTGGCCCAGATCATAAGACTGAGAGCCCATTTTCCAGATTTTCCGCTTAAGACTATACGTCTAGATAATGCCGGTGAATTAACGTCCCAAGCATTTAATGACTAATGTATATCCATGGGGGTAAGTCTGGAAAATCCCGTGGCACATGTACATACACAGAATGGATTAGCGGAATCCTTCATTAAACGAATTCAATTGATAGTTCGACCATTACTCATGAGGTCGAAGCTTCCAGTAGCCGCTTGGGGACACGCTGTTTTACATGCATCAGAGCTTATACGCATAAGGCCATCTAGTGAACATAAATATTCACCATCCCAATTACTCATGGGTCATGAGCCAGACATATCCCATCTAAAGACTTTCGGGTGTGCCGTATATGTACCGATTGCTCCACCACATAGAACAAAGATGGGACCTCAAAGGAGGATGGGAATATATGTTGGATTTGATTCTCCCACCATTATTAAGTATCTAGAGCCAACTACGGGTGATCTATTTAAGGCTAGATACGCGGATTGTCATTTTAATAAATCCGAATTTCCTACTTTAGGTGGAGAGACAAACAAGCTGGTCAAAGAAATATCATGGAATCAAACATCCTTAAATTGGCAAGATCCTCGGACTTTGATGTGTGATTCAGAGGTCCATAAGATAATAAATTTGCAAAAGCTAGCTAATGAATTGCCAGATTCCTTTGATGACCCAAAGAGAGTTATAAAAGCGTACATACCAGCTTGTAATACACCAGTACGTATTGATGTTCACAAGAAACACAATCAAGTTGCTACAGAGTCTAGACAACGTAAGATACGTGGTAGACCAATAAGTTCCAATGATAAAAACCCTCGGAAATTAAATAAAGGTGCAATAGGAATTCGAGGTTACTAAGGAAACCATCCTAGACATGGAGATAAGGCCGGCCGGCTCTAAGGTACAGGTACCATATAATGTAGCTTGGGACGCCAAGCTGCAAAGTATTAAAGGTCCTGACCATAATAAATCTCAAATCGATTATATCATGTCTGGAACATAATGGAACATATAAGAAATGTCGACATAAGATGATTTTGCATGCAAGGTAGCACTTGAATTTATGAATATAAATGAGGATCAGGAGTACACGTCTATACTAGAGTGCACTCAAAGACTTGATTGATTAAATGGTACAAGACCATAAAACGTGGAGCTAAGAATCATTAAGAAAAGGAATGAGTTTGGTCCGACCTTAAGGACACCATTCGATGTAAAAACCAGTAGGACACAAATGGGTCTTTGTGAAGAAGAGAAATGAGAATAATGAAATCGTGAGATATAAGGCACGACTTATAGCACAAGGATTCTCACAAAGACCGGGGATAGATTATGAAGAAACATACTCCCCTGTGGTGGATGCTATGTCTGGCTATATAAAGAAAAAGATTTGATTTGCGGCTAATGGATGTAATGCCTGCATATTTATATAAGTTCACTGGATAATATATGAGATTACCAGAGGGTATTGAGCTCAAAGATAAGAAAGATTCTCGAGAATATCACTGCATAAGGCTGGACAAATCCTTTCATGGACTTAGACCAAATGGGCGTATGGAATGTTATAAATGATCCCATTAGTCCATGCATTTTCATAAAGATGTTTGCAAACAAAGGATTTGTAATCATAGCAGTGTATATGAATAATTTAAACCTCTGGGTAATCGACCAAACAGTTGAGTATATCTAAAAAGAAAGACCTAGACAATAATTAAGTTCTGTTTGAGATTACAACATGAGTACATGAATAATGGAATCCTTGTGCATCAAAAGGCATATACTGAAAAGTACTCAAGGATATTTAATAAGGACCAGGCCCGCCCATTGACCAAGCCCAATGGTGGTGAGAAGCCTTGGATTGGATAGTGATCCATTCGGTCCAAAGAAGGACGAGGAAGAAGTTCTCGGTCCTAAACTGCCATACCTCAGTGCCATATGAACATTAATGTACTTGGCTAGCCACACTAGACCAGACATATGTTTTGCCGTGAACCTCCTTTGTCTAAATTTAGTTCATGATCAACCCAAAGGCACTAGAAATGTTTTAAGGAAGGTTTGGTTAAATTTTAAAGTTTATTCTTCCTACTTTGTTTATTTGGGTTTATTCTATACTGATCTAACCAAAGAAGGTCTAGTTTGCTTTGGTTTAGTTTGTTTTGCTGATGCAGGTAAGATCAAATTATGGCATGGTCAATAAATAGGAACTACGTGTGGCTTGATCCCTTCCAAGGGTACGTAGGCAGCCTTCTTCAAGGCGCAGCTACTACAACATCAAAGACCATCATATGTGAAGACAACGTAGCCATGTATCGCTCAGCTCAAGGACGGCTACATCAAGGGAGATCGGACAAAGCACATTCTACCTAAGTTCTTCTTCACGCATGACCTACAAAAGGATGGTGAAGTTCAAGTGGTGCAAGTTCGTTCAAGCAACAACTCAGCCGATCTCTTCACTAAAGCACTACCGACAACAACATTGAGGAAGCTCATGCATCAAATTGGAATGCGGAGACTTAAGGACTTGCAGGGATGACCAAAACAGGGGGAGTAATGCGTGCTGTACTCTTTTTCCTTCACCGTGATTTTGTCCCAATGGATTTTCCTGGTAAGGTTTTAATGAGGCAGCATCCCCAAGCGCATTACAAAGATCCTTTGGCATCTACACGGTTATGTCATCCAAGGGGGAGTGTTGTATACCACATTACGGATGGACTCCATAACCGTGGCTCATGTCCATGTTCTAGAAGGCCCATGTCTATCTTCTAGAAGATTCGCCCAATGACGGTTTATGTTAGTCTTTGTGGGCTTTGGGCTTTAGGGTTTTCTAGTCCAATTGGGATTTGTCTCCCTTATTGTGTATATATATAAGTTGTAACCTCATTCATTAATAAGAGAAAACACGAGATTCATAACAAAATTGAATTTATCACACAAGAAAAAAGAAAATAGAAAATGAGAACATAACCACTCATACGCTGTCGTTTCAAAGAATCCTAATTTGCTTGCTCTTCCTCCACTTCACCTCTCACACAATCACCCGCTAGTTTCTTACAGGTCTGATTTGTGACTCTATATTGTCGAATTGTTATATCTCTCTAGCAAATTTGCTTTTGTGGGTTCTTGTTTTTTTTGGGGTTAAGGTTCTGAAATTCTTTCAAAAATCTTCTATTTAAGCTTGTAATTGTTGAGATATGTCACTATGAAATCGAAAAAGATAGACTTTAGTTCCGAAGATATAATTAGCAATGTACCAGAAGCTCTGTTTTTCACATATTATCATTCCTTCCTATAAACGATTCTGCTTTGACTTCAGTCCTCTCGAAAAAGTGGCGTTATCTCTTTGCTTTCAGACCAAAACTTGTTTTGATGGCTCGGTTAATAATATGCATATCGTGAAGATGGTAACAGAGAAAAAGATGAGATTAATAGAATGTTTATGGATTTTGTGAATAGAGTTTTGGGTTTGCAAGGGAATTCTATTGTAATCAAGTTCTCACTAAAGTGAGGAATTGGTTATGATCAATGTAACAATGTTTACTCTGATTTTAGGAACCGCTCTGTGTCTTCCAAAACCCTTAAGAGATTGAAGCTATCTTGTATAGAATATGAGCAGATTTCGGATACTGTTTCATTTGATACACCAAATCTTGTCTACTTGGAATACTCTGATTATGTTGCGGGCAAGTACCCGAGAGTGAATTTTTGTTCGCTTGTTGAAGCTTGTCTCAATCTTCATATGACATATGATCAGTGTGCACAAGCAAGCTATGGAGATTTGGTTGGTAATGTAACAGATTTTCTTATGGGAGTAAGCAATGTTCAGATCCTTCACTTCTCTGACAGGTCTCTTGAGGTATATTAACGTAATATTGATTAATGATTTTTTGAGTTCCTGATTGCAGATGAATGGTGATTTAGTTGATTTGGTTTTTGTTTTAGGTGCTTACTTTTTGCTGTGAATCAATACCGGTATTCAACAGCCTGATTCATTTAACGATTAAAACTCACCGTCATGGAGAAGTAGGATGGGAATCATTGCCGGCTTTACTCAAGAAATGTCCAAATCTAGAAACCCTCGTCTTCCAAGTACCAACACATTTTTACTGCATATTTAACACATTTAACTACACACAGTTAGATATTGATGATATTTCCTCAATGATTTAGGGACTCCATCACAAGGATACAATTAAATGTGCCTTTGCAAATATTCTGAAGACATTTCAACTTGTTTATCGTCAAATCCGGTGAAGGTCGTAAAGGTATGGAAGTTTGGTGAAAAAAGTTATAACTATAACAAGGATATGAAAAAGCAGTTAGAGCAGGTCAAACACTTTCTAGAGACAATGCCGAATCTTGAACAAATGATATTATACTATGATACACCATCCGATGACGATGTACTTGAAGTTTCCAAGCAACTTCAGATGCTTACTAGAGTAGCTTCGGCTAAATGCAAGATCCAAGTAATTTCTGACAACCTCAGCTTATCTTTTTCCTTTTCCACAAGGGGACTCACCTTCTTCAATAGTACCTTTCCCATTTGAAGATTATCCTTCTTAGAGACGAGACGACCAACATTGTTTTGGTTCTAGTTTTTAGCTTAAGCAACAATGAAAAATATTACTTTGGCCTCTCTTCTGTTATTTGCGCCTTGGTCTTTCAGATTCTTAATATATATTCCACTTTTTTTATGTAATGTGTACACTTCATGCTTTCTATAGGTTTCCTAGTTGTTCATTTGTTTCACCATACGAATCCCTGAAGGCCTGAAATAACAAAAAGAAACATTAAAATAACTTAGCAGATATGAACAGTTCTTTTGTTGGTTTTTGTTTGTCGAGATCTGTGATACCCGGATTGGCTCTTCTGCTCCCTTTGTTTTTACACTTCAGTTCCGTTCGAGAGCTGTTTTATTCATATTCATCAGGCTCTTGCTCAGGCGTTCATAGAGTCGATCGCTTCCAGTCGGCCGTTTCCGGACTCTTAAGGGAACTCTTGGCGGCTACCTGAATTTCTTCTCGCGACAGCTCACAAAAAAATCACTAGGTGATCACTCGTACTTGCCTCTGAAAGCTACCCGCAAGGGAACACCCGTCGTAATTCTCTAGCAAGCAGTTGTAAGGAATTACTAGTTGACCACACGTAATTCTCTCTAGAAGCCACCCATAAGAGAAGATTGGGATATGATTATAGTGACATAGTCTTACAAGAGAAATAATACTCAAGCCTCACTCATGTTTCGTGGTAGACTTCACTTTTAGTTTTTCTCCATGAAAGATCGACAAAGAAAAAACCGAATCGAAGAAATGTAAGTTTCCGTCATTTAATTGTAAAATCTGTACAAACCAACTAGACCAGAAAGCATGAAGCATCAAACCAACTAGACCAGCTTTATCATCTCTAATATAAGTCCCAAAAATCGATTTCCAAAAATGTTCGAACGTGGTTCTTCAGTTGGAGTACCCCGCATTCTCTCTCCCATTTCTCACTGTTGAGCTTGAAATCGAAGACAAGCTCGTCGGAAGTCACCTCAACTTCAACTATAACTTCGAATGTGTAGAGATGCTCCGGTAAAAATGTCGAAAAGTATGGTTTTTTAATACACACGTAGAAGTGAGGAAATCATTCTGCCTTTCCATAATGGTCAAACATACGTCCATACACCCCTCATTACCAGCCTCATGGTCACAGTTATCAGCCAAAACAATGCAAGCCTTAAATCTCATGGATTCAGGAAGAGCCCTTTGATTCAACTTCAAAGTAAGAGAACTTCCAGTGGCTCGGTTAGTGATGTACGCAGGAACTTTTACACTGGGTAATATGGAATAATGACGAGCCATTGCTTGAATGATAAGGTCTCTTGCTTCTTTATCTAGTTTGAGGCAATTGGTAAAGTCGGGATGTTGAATATTTGGACTGTTAAAGAAAAAATGTATTCACTCTCGCAAATCATTAGCATTACAAATTCAAAGAAAAAAGCAAGAGGATCATCATCCTTTCTTTGGCATTGCGGCGAGGCGTGTGTACATGCGTGCCATTGAATTGAACCCTCTCACATCCCCAGATCTTAGAAGATTACCTTTAACAGCAACAACCCCAACAACAAAAGTGTCAAAACACACAGATTTCACTAAAAAGCAGTTGCATACTATAAAACACTAAAACTAGCTTTGTTACCTGAGTCGCAGTTAAGAGGACTGTCCGGCTCAGGATGAGCCATCAATGCTATGATAGCTCTACACACGGACTGAAGCGTCCAAGCGGGACTCCACGCATTCTTCAATATGTCGAGGCATATTTCCCCTGTCTACAAATTCCAAGTAATAAAAAACAGTGCCCTTTTTTTTTACCGGAGAGATTATAAAAACCGCAATCATCATTTCACTACCTTGAAATGCACATTTGGATGAAATATTTTGGTCAAGAATCGTACTTGAGGAGGTTGCAAAGGATATGGTTCAGGAACAGCAAAAGCAAGCTGAAAAACACCGCCTTCATAAGGAGTCTCTGACGGTCCCTGCAACAATACAACAACAACGACAATGTTTCACAAACAGAAACCATAAACTTTCCCTGCAAAATGAAGGAAGCTTTTCGGTTTTCTTATCAATAATTTCTCCGAAAAAAAACCTTGATAAGAGCGGTCCATTTGAATATGTTGGTATCGTCACACACCAATTGAATATCTGGATCAGCTACTTTCTCTCGCTGAACCTCTTTGTATTCTTTAAAGAGTCTCGCTCTTGATGCCTATACATGAATCAATCAATCAATCACACACACATACTTAGTCAAAGTTTTGCAAAAAAAACATAAAAATTGGCAATTTTTTACCTGCATCTCTCTAATGGTCCAAAAAGAACAAGATCGAATTTGTCAACTGCAAAACAAAGGATCTTAATTTACAAGTAACTGCAACTCTCTCCATCTGACATCTGTCATAAGTCCCAATTCTTTCACTTTTACTATTAAATTCCACGGAAAAAAAGAAATTGATATCCCTTTTAAGAAACATGTGGAATTATTAGGATTAAAAAAACATGTAGCAAATGATCTATATCCCTAATTTTTTTGCCACTAACACCACAACGTTCTAGCTAAAATCGTGGGACAATTTATAACTGATTTATCTACTATTTAACTCCAATTCTATTCAACGTCTTCTCTGCTAGATCTAACTATCTATTCATGTTCTTCATTCTTTTTTGTTGTTGCCATTGTCATTGACTGTTAAAGTCTATCCAAGTTAAAGCTTTAACTTTAGTCACATTTATTAATTCATTCATTTTCTCTTTAACACATGTTAATTCTGATTTTATCAATTCAGTTGGAAGATGCATGTGGATTATACACATGATTCCAAATATTTTGGAGTGGATGAGAATGAAACAATGCAACACGGAAGTACGGCACCTGAGTTACATGGAGTTTCCTAAACAGTTTGTTTGGAAGAGAAGCACTAAAACGCGGAGCAAGCTTAAAAGAACTAACCAAAGCAGAGCAATCAAAGATTTATTCAAATACGTGAACAAAGGTAAAGACAGTGACGTCAATAGATTAGGAAGATTTGATGGTATATTGTATCCTATGTTTAAAGATGCGTGATACATACCTTAAAGAAGGAATGAAACTGCCAAATAATTTCCACTATATGTATGAATCAGTCCCTGTAAAATATATGAGATGAATCAGTTCTACCAAATAATTTCTCTTTGAGCCGCAGATTCAACCATGTATTATCAGAACAAGAAACAAGCAAAACCCAGAAACGTTAGAAGATAGAATTCACCAAAATTGGACAGAAACTTTGAAGTTTTTTTAAAACATGAATCGACCCACAAGTTCATAGCTACAGAAAATTCAAATTTTCCAGCGACCCACAAGTTTGAATCCAAAATTACCTTTAGAGAATCACCTTTAGAGAACACACGAACACGAGTACACTTCACCCATTAAACCCCAATCATATGAATCAATTCAAAATCAGATTCCCAAAAAAAGAGAATCTATCAATCTATGAGAGTGTAAAAATGAGAAAGATGAAAGATATAGAGAGAGAGCAATCGAACCCTTTCTTATGGCTTCTCACAATCGAAGAAGAAGAAGAAGAAGAAGGGATCTTATCTCCCAAATTGTGTTCTCATATCCCTCTGTTATAATAATAATTAATTTCCTTATGATTTATTTTAAATCGAAAATTTGAGAAAAGACTTTTAACCCTTCATACTTTGGAGTTATTTACCTACCCAATCATTCTTCATCCGATCTTCCATGTATTTGTAGTTGAAAGCCTAAACGCGTGAATTAAAAGAGAAGAGAAATGCAAGGTTAATGTTGGTGGTGGTGAGCTGTTGAATTCGATGTGGCGACGAGTCAGTGATTAGTGGTTGCTTCGTTGGATGCCGAGGGGAAAAAGGGATTTTCATACCCGTACTATCGGGACCGTAGATTTTTATACCTCGACAATTTTGTAGTGTATTTTCTAACCCAAACTGAAATAAAATTTGAATTTCATACCTGTATTTGATAAATCGTGCAAAAAACGGAGTCAATCTAACGGGTGTTAGTCAACTCCGTTACGATGCTGAGTCATCGTACACGTGTACGCTGACGTGTATCCCATACGACGTCGTTTTGATAATTGTTCTCAAAAGTTTAAATTTTTTGCAAAATTAGGGATTCGAACCCGTGTCCCTTGGCCCAACATTGAGCACCTTTACTAATTCATCCCACAACTCTAATCAAACATTCTCCAATCATTTTAATTTATAAACCTTAATAGTTGTGTGTTTGTAAATCGGAAGAAAGGCACGGCGGACCGTACGGATTCACCAGTGTGCATCCAACTTCCGCTAGAATCGCAGTCATCTTCTCCACCGCGTCGGGTTCAACGGATTCCTTTTGCGACTGGGGAATTTTGAGAGACGGAGCAGCTGTGGACGACGACGGAGGCTGTGGCGGTGGAGGTTTTTTGCGAGAGAGAAACACCATTTTTTCCGGTGATTGCGACGGAGATTACTCTCAATTTTGCCTATTGATTCTCTCCGATTAACAAATTTACTGAAGGAATTTGATTTCAAAATTTAGTAGTCCTGAAAAAGGTTTATAAATTACACAACTATTAAGGTTTATAAATTAAAATGATTGGAGAATGTTCGATTAGTGTTGTGGGATGAATTGGTAAAGGTGCTTGATGTTGGGCCAAAGGACACAGGTTCGAATCCCTGATTTTGCAAAAAATTTAAAATTTTGAGAACAATTATCAAAACGACGTCGTATGGGATACACGTCAGCGTACACGTGTACGATGACTCAGCATCGTAACGGAGTTGACTAACACCCGTTAGATTGACTCCGTTTTTTGCACGATTTATCAAATACATGTTTGAAATTCAAATTTTATTTCAGTTTGGGTTGGAAAATACACTACAAAATTGTCGAGGTATAAAAATCCACGGTCCCGATAGTACGGGTATGAAAATCCCCTTTTCCCGGATGCCGAGTCTACTAAATTAAAAGCGTAGGAACACCCTATTACCTCAACAATGTCATTCAATGCCTCTTCTCGTTAATTTCTACATTACTCACAAACACTCCTCTCGTACGTCTCTTGTTATCTTTCTCGTGTAGATATTTCTTCTTAGCTAGGGTTTTCTTATTTTTATGCTGGTTCTTCAACATTTTGGTTTATTTGTTCTCATATCAATTGTCCTGGCTGAATGAACAACCATGAGAACCAAAAACTATGTTTCATATCACTAGTGCACTTGCAAAAGGGAGAGTATGAGAGTATGATCAAATGTGTACAAGTTCTCAAGAATGGAGGAAATTTCAGGGATGGAGCACATCGACATGCTCCATTACATGTGTTGGCGATGAAGTCTTGGTTAGGACTTGGGAGGCATAGTGAGGCAGAGGAGGAGCTAAGAGGTATGGTAGGAAACAAAGACATTCCAAAAGTTGTGTGGATTCATACTTTGAAGTGGTGAGAACTGCTCGTTTAAATCCTTAGTTTTGATTTCTTGAATGTGAATGTGAATTTGCTATGTGCATGCTTCTTGTTGTATTTTACATTCTAGATTATTGATGATTTTGTTTGTGGAAGTTCATAGATGATATCATTTACAATAAAATTAATCGCAAAACGTAGGTCATACCAGAACGACTATAAGAATTCTAAGAACGAATAATGGCACCAATCTCGCAAGATCATAAAATCACAAACAGAGATGGGAACATCACATGTAAGAGGTAGGTAAGGTGAAGTGCAGTTATAATGGCAAATCTATGGGAATGATTGAATTAATTCAAGATGTGTTAACAAAGATTTTGATGGTTTTTATGTTCTCGTCTGAAGTTTAATCTGCGACAAGGTAGTGAAGCAAACATCACAAGCCCAACATTATGAGACAAACAACCCCAAGATATAAGATCATATAACTAGGTTTCTACCAAGTGAGTCATATATATATACATGAATGAATATTGATGAAATTATCTAGGGTTGCCGAGAGTGCAACCTCTATTTCTTGTTGGGAGAATGTTGTAAAAAAATGTGGCCAAGAGAAGAGATTGATTTGCCTCAAATTCAATTATCAAATATCAAACTATATGATTTGTAATTCATGACTTAGCTACCACAAGAATCCTCCATAATTTATGAGAATTACAAGTAATATCAACAAAGAAAATTAAATAATGAAATTCATGAAAATGATGGAAGAAAAAAGACACATACAACGGAAGAGATCTAGAATCGAACAGTGGTTGGGCCAAAGCAGCTAAGACCCATAACTCTTTCCATGGAAGCTTCAGATTTAGGCATAGGATGATTGTCCTTGACTAAATCAGCCGAAGAAGAAGAAGAAGAAGAAGCGGAGGAAGGTGGACGGGAAGTGACAGCGATGGCACGAAGACGAGCTTTGACATCTTTGTTGAAAAAACGGAGGGGATAGTTCCAACGAGCTTCCACGGCGGCTATGGCCGTAGCCACTATCCACGAGGTGTGTCTTGTAGTTGCAGCAGCACTCATGACTGCGATTGAAGTTAGGACAAAAGCGTTACCAAAGTAAAAATGTTTTTATTACAAGGTTTTGGTCAGACAAGTGGCTGCGTTTGACATAGGTTTTTGGAGACCTCGACTCTCTCTTTCCACTTCTCCAAGTAATCTTTAAAATCTTTATTTATTTACTAAACTGTTACAAGGAAATAATTTTTTTTTTTTTTTTTTTTTTTGATGTTTCGTAAAGAGTTACTAAATCATTTTTAAATGTTTAAGAACACTTCCCATATATATAAAAGAAAAGACCTTGTTTTCTAAAAATGTATATTGAAACTCGATTTGACTAAACCGTAATTTAGAATCGGTTAAGAGTCGGTTTAATGTAAACACTCACTATAAAAGAGAGACTCTGTTGTAATAAGCAATTAAGTTGAATCAAACGATATTTTTCCTTTCTTCATCTCATCATCTTCGATTCAACTAATGTTTGTCCGTGATTCTTCCGAACAAGAACAAATATGAAACCGAGCTAACAACCAAACCTATAAACCTTTAGTAAACGGCCAAAGCAATGACAATATAATCTTCCAATACCGAATAGATCTTTCAAATCAAATAAACCTAAGCATCTTGAACCGGCAAGATAGAACAGAAACAAACTTTTCACACAAACTTCCGGAAACGACGTCAAATGGAAGCGACACTATGAACGCCTTGGCAAGAGCCTATTGAATAGACCAGCTCTCGAACGGAACTGAAGTGTAGAAACAGAGAGCGAAGAAGAGCCAATCTGTGTATCACAGATCTCGACAGACGAACAACAACAGTAGAACTGTTCATATCTAATTCTAAGTATTAGTTAATTTAATGTTTCTTTTTGTTATTTCAGGGATTCGTATGGTGAAACAAACGAACAACTTGGAAACCTATAGAAAGCATGAAGTGCACATTACATAAAAAAAGTGGAATATATATTAAGAATCTGAAAGACCAAGGCGCAAATAACAGAAGAGAGGCCAAAGTAATATTTTTCTTTGTTGCTTAAGCTAAAAACTAGAACCAAAACAATGTTGGTCGTCTCGTCTCTAAGAAGGATAATCTTCAAACGGGAAAGGTACTATTGAAGAAGGTGAGTCCACTTGTGGAAAAGGAAAAAGATAAGCTGAGGTTGTCAGAAATTACTTGGATCTTGCATAAAGACCTTTGAAGGCAGCTCACCACGATCCACACTAACGCGTAAATCAAGATCCGATAAACCACGTTCCAACACGTTTAGTATCCAACTAATGACACAAACTGGATCAACATCAATTCCACACTTAAGAGAGAACTTGTTGACAATAGAATTCCCTTGCAAACCCAAAACTCTATTCACAAAATCCATAAACATTCTATTAATCTCATCTTTTTCTCTGTTACCATCTTCACGATGATGCAGATTATTAACCAAGCCATCAAAATCAAGATTTGGTCTGAAAGCAAAGAGATAACGCCACTTTTTCGAGAGGACTGAAGTCAAAGCAGAGTCTTTTATAGTAAGGAATGATAATATGTGGCAAAGCAGAGCTTCAGGTAGATTGCTGATTATTATATCTTTGGAACTAAAGTGTATCTTTTTCGACTTCATAGTGACATATCTCAACAGTTACAACCTTAAAAAGACAAGAACCCACAAAAGCAAATTCGCTAGAGAGATATAAAGTTGCGAATTTTGAACAACAGGATTCAGTGGTTGATTGTGTGAGACGGGAAGTGAAGGAAGAGCAAATTAGGAATTTCTGAAAGGGTTTTCACCTTTAAAACGACGTCGAGTCGTCTTTTTTTAATCTTCTTAATTTATTGTGTTACAAAAGCAATTTTTGAGTTTTTGTTGTCTGATAAAATTTAAGAAAGAAGCCAAAACATATATATCATGGATGTTAGTAGTTATAATTTGGGGTTTTTTTTTTGTGTGGTTCTAGTTTTTTGAATTATTGGATTTTCATATTTGGTGTAGATTTTAGTATTTTTGAAAAACATGAATGGTAACATCTTTACTTCTTTTTAAAAAAAAATTCTCAAAATACCACACTGGACACTTTCTCCAAGTTACTATTTCTCACAAACGTTTGACCTAAAAAAAAAAAGTTCTAACAAACTTTTATATAACTTAAGTAATCACAAAATTACACAAAAAGGTTGGTAAAATATGTCGTTGTGGTTACACAAAATGTTTCCGAGCTTGTTTCATTTTTGGGTAACAATTTGAAAATGTATTCATTAAAACGACTATATAACAAATCATTATTTTTTTTTTTTTGGTATACAATGAAAAACATATCTTTTGAAAGAATGAAAAAATAAATTAAGAGACAATTTAGAAGAAGTTTTTTTTTATTATTATTACATCCAAATTAGATGATATATGAAGAGATTAGTGGCGTGAAGGCGACTCAGGGTTTGCTTCTTCTTCTTTACTTTGATGCTTAGTTTCAGCATTTGCCACTTTTTTGTCTATCAAAGGCTTTATCATTGCCTCCAAGTCATCTATATCTTGTGTGACTTTTTCCACCTGCAATTTTGTAAGTTTTGACTTAGTCAATAACAATCAAAAGTTTATATATGTTTGATTATTTGGTTCCAAAACATCCCCCAAATAATAAACCAATAAAATAGACCCAAAAAACATAAATCAAATATTCAAAATATTTAGTGGTTCCAAAACATCCCCCAAATTGATCTTTTAGTGTTAGTAATATTTTGATGTATATTTCATAGATCAATTTTAATAATAAAGTGTAGTGGTTTACCTTGTGAAGGAAATCTTGGGTTAAATGTGCTTCATGGGCAGCGACCTCTGAAATATGTTCTAGAACCGAAGCCACTTGTTTTAGTTTATTTTTCTCAGGCAGTTTCTCTGCCATTTCTTCAGCCATTTCGTCAGTCGCCGTCGCTACTTTCTCCACCATTTCTGCTACAGCCTCTACCCCTTCCACTACCAACTCTGCCTCTCCTGCATATATTACATCATTTCAATTTATAAAAATACTAAGGCAAAGACAAGATTAGAGCTCTTTTCACGAATGTTTTAAGATTACCACAAATGTTATTAACATATAATGTGTGGTTCAAGTTCTTTTTGCCAAAGCAAATGAAAGATGTTAAAATTTTATTACCTTCGATCCGTTTCAGTTTTTGTATCCTTTCGTTGTTCCAGAAAGATAACACTAAGGATATCGCAGAACCAATAACCCATCTTCCCCTGCCAGTTACTCTCCAAATTAGCCTCAATAAAAGTTCCACTCTAATATATGGATTGAATGATCTAATCTTGATCCTATCTAATGCAAATCGGTGTGTACATACTGGTTTATTCGACGTGTATAGTTCGAGAGATTGAGAGAGAAAGATAAGTACCAAGAAAAATTAAACCACTGGTTTGGAGGAGAAGGTTGCATATTGGAGTTGTTGGAACCATTACTAAAGTATCTCCCGGCATTAAGCGAATTTGATAACTTGAGACCTTGTGGACACAATTGGTTATGATAGTCTCTTCCAAATCGAACAATCGCCGGATATGGATTCAAAGTTGTCTTCCTCTCAACTTTGTTGTATATTTGTAAGACCTCCGCAAGGCCCTGCCTATAGACCGCAAAACCTCCGCTCTGTATTCTCCGACTTAGATACATTTTCAATCCGGTTTATGAAATCAAGATGATAAAATTTCATAGGCACAACTTTTATATATACACATCAATGTTTTTCAATTTGTGTGTGATATTGGTTAAGCGTATGCTTAAGATAAAAGGCTTTTACGTGTAGTAACGCTTTGGAAAGAGGTTGAACACGCCAAGAAATGAAGTTGTCTTTTTTTCTTTTCCTCTATATATATATATATATATTACTTATATTAATTGAGAAGTACATATTTAAACCTAACCTTAAATTTGAAAAAGAATTTACTTCAAAAATCAAAAGGCATTTGAATTAAATAGAAAAGCGTCTTTTAAAATTTTCATATAAATTGGAAATATTGTTTCCTTTTCATATTAGAATACATTATGTTCAGCATGATTTTTTTTATAAAAGAAAATTAAATAAACTGAAATCTATGTTTTGGATGAAAATAATTTGTCACGGTCGTAACATACAGTAAAACCTCTATAAATTAATACTCGATAAGTTAATAAACACTATGAAATAATAAAATCTTCCGAATCCAAGTCGGGCTAGTGTAAAAATGAACAAAATTCGATAAGATAATAAGATAATAGTTTTTTTAGAATCTCTATATAAATATATGGTCCCATTAATAACATAAATTAATAATCATGTAAATTTACACACATATATATATATATATATATATATATATATATATATATATGAACATAATGTATCAATATATAGTTTTAGTTTTTTTTAATGAATTTTTGTTACTCATCCCTAACTTTTCTTATTAAAAATGTTATGTTGCATTTTTAAACTATCTTACTGTAGTATCGTCTATAAAGTTTTCATAAAAATAACCAAAATTTTATGTAAGTTTTCAAATTATGAATATGCATCGCTATTATTTTGATAGCCATATAGGCGGCTCATTACAACAATACTCATAATAAATTTGAATTTAAGCATATCATTTGTATAAGTGAATTCTCTTGTCTTCGTTATTTATTGTCAAAATATTTTAATATTAAACTATCAATTCCAAAACCAATTTTTTTTTATAAAATCCAAAATATTAATTTTATTTAGATCAAATTGTTTGAATTCATGTTTTAAAATTTTAAAAATTAAAATAAAACTCTATAAATGAATAAAACTAGTAAATTATACTATAAATTAAACACAACTATAAATAAAATTAGCAATGAAAATTCTTAAAAAAAAATTAGCAATGAATTTATTTACAAGCGAAGGTCTTGTTTATAAAATTACAGCTCCGAAAATGATGATAGAAATCTCAATCTCGAATCAAAATTTTGATTTTATTAATTTGGTTTATGATTGTAGATTTTGAGTATTTGATTTTCAATGTAAAATAAAAAAGTTTTATGGAAAAAAAAAACTTTCAAAGTCGCCATTTTTTGCAACTTTACCCTCTATCTCCAAAAAATGCAAAATAATCCTATATAGTGAAAAATAATACGCAATATAGCCTTTTTCGCTATTGTCAAGATTTTAAAATTTTGGTAAATAATATATCAAGTCGAAGCCCTCGAGACGAAGAGTTCAACTCTATTTTTAGAATTTTAAAAATCAAATGTATGTGATCGTGAAAACGTTTACAATATATGTATAAAGGATATATTGCGTATTATATATTTTTGACTTCATATGATTATTCTGCATGTTTTGGAAGTAGAAGGTAAAATTGCAAAAATTGCTGACTTGGGTTTTTGCACACAACCCTAAAATAAAAGACCAAAGATATCAAACACGGAACAAATTTTTGTTAGCACATAACAAACGTGAATATATTGTTTTACGCGTCAACAAACAAAAGAAATTATTTCGGTTAAGGATGAAGTTGACATTTGTTTTCTAAAAATTTGCCAAAATTAGAATAATATGCACAAGAGGGACGGTAAAGTATTTTTAATTTTGGTTTAGTATTTAACAAAAGGGAGATTGAATATGAAGGCTCGTTCGGATTTTCGTTTCGGAATGATCTTGGAGTAAGTGTGATGTGATAACATGTAATATTAACCCTTTATACAAGAATGAGGTAGTATTTTAATATAAAATGAAGGATTTTTGAAATTGATCAAGAAAGTGATCTAGATGTGAGAAAAGAAAGTATGTGAATCCAATAATTACTTCATATAATTAGTTCATAAATTAAACATTAATTCAGATGAAAGTATTGCATGAGTTTTTTTTTGTTTTTGTGGCTTAAGCTCAAAAACAACTTCTTCACACGATTGTTGATCATCTGAGCAGGTGAGGCAATTGATAGTTCCCACTTATGGGATAATCAAGTGTTGATCCAAACAATGAAAATATGAAACACTTACCCACAATTTAGCCCAGAACCCAAATAAATTATAAACAACACATGTTAAAGTATTCATGGTCTTTGAACCCATCAGCAATTGCAATCAATTATCAAAATCCTATATTTTGTAAAGAGAACACTTCTACAAGCACAATCACTTTCATTAGCAAAATGAATGAGAAACTTATCATGAGTAATGATTTTTATTTACATTAAAAAAAAAACTTGGTATATTGACGATTTTAATGGAAATACATATTTATTGTACATCATGTGTACAAAAATCTCTTTAGTTGTTCTTGTATGGCTTATAATTAACATCCATACATGACTATGTCAAAATCTGCATAAAGTGTGTGTAACATTATTTAGTTGTTCTAGTTTCTAACTTTATTTGTTGAATATTATGTGGATGCATTGATCTTTTGTATTTGTTAGTGCTCGAACGTAGCCAATTTAAATTGTGTATATTGATTGCCAAGAGAAGGTATTTTAGCATAAAATATTTCCTTTAAATGATTAGAATATCCTCGTATATTTTTAATTGGTTCTCTTACCGTACTCTAACTATATTTTCTGATATTGTTTTCTTATTTTTTATTTATGCTAAAAATCTATTCTTCGCTTTGTATTTATTACTAATCAAAAACGTCTCAATAAGAAAATACAAATTTTTGTTGGCATAGATGAAACGTAAATATATTTGTTACGAAGTCCTCCAACAAAATTGGAATTACATTTCTGATTAGGAAGAAGTCAACACTTTTCTGCTTACGACTTACCAAAATTAGGATTAAATTGTCAAATACGCAAACCTCATTCTCCAAACTGTCATACTAAATAAATAAGGGGCGTTTTCGTAAAACCAAAAAAGTAGAGGGGTTCTTTTGGGAAGTCTTGCAATTTCCCAGACCAGGACGACGACAAAAGTCGTCTACACATGTCCCATTAACGTCTCGATTCGACTGTCAGAATTTTTGTAAAACGCGAACTCCGACAATCTTTCTCTAATCTCCGATCGTGTTTTCTTAGTGAGATGTCGGAAGAGATGGTAAAAGATGAAGCGATGCAAATAATGGGAATGTTTCAAATTCTTCCGAGACTTGTCGTCTTTGATCTCGATTATACTCTCTGGCCTTTTTACTGGTAAATTTCATGTCTTTCTTCAATTACATCCCCAATTTTTGTGGAATTTGTTTGTTTTCATCAAAGGCCTAGTGGAACTGGTATCTAGGGTTTGATTTTTTGTGATTGGGTATTTTTGGGTGGGATTGTAATTTTGAGGAAAGTTAGAATCTTTGATTAGTTTCGAATTTTTTCTTATGGAGTTGGGACTGGTTTCAGTGAATGCCGTTCGAAACGAGAAATGCCGTCTATGTATCCACAAGCAAAGGGTATATTGAGTGCTCTGAAAGAGAAGGGTATTGAAATGGCTATTGCTTCGAGATCTCCTACTTCGGATATTGCTAACACATTTCTTGATAAATTGAACATCAAGCCTATGTTTGTCGCCAAGGTTTGTTTGAAACATCTTCTTCTTTGTTGGTGTCTCCTTATTTCTCTCTTCGATGTGGTTTACCGTGTTAGCGAATGGTTTTCTAGTGATGTTTTGTTCGGACTTTTATCTCACTTGCGTTAGATATGCATCGTAATTAAGGCTTTATTGGAAACGAATAGGACGTTGTTGATATATGTCATAGGGTAATATGCTTGTGGGATTTATTCAGGAAATATACTCAAGTTGGAGTCACAAGACGGAACATTTTCAGAAGATACACACAAGAACCGGAGTGCCTTTTACTGCGATGCTCTTCTTCGATGATGAGGACAGAAACATTAAATCAGTTAAATACAAACTACTGCTTTGTGCTAATTGAGCTTACATCGCTTAGGCAGGATTATTTTCTTTACTTTGTGCACTAAAAGTTTGAATCTTTGGTGTGTGTGAATGAATAAACAGGTTTCGAAAATGGGAGTGACAAGCATCCTTGTGGGGGATGGTGTTACGCTTGGAGCATTTAGACAAGGGCTCACTGAATTTACTCAAAATCATAACAGTATCGAGAAGAATAAACAGGTTTGGCGTGACAAGTATTCCGGAAAGCCTACATCATCGGAGTCGGAGACAGACAAAGATTGACATTCATTTCCGGTTTGAACTGGAGAGTTCTAATCCATAGGACACAAAACATTCTCGAGTGTTGTATTCACCATTTATTTACTTAAGTACATGGATAAGGATTATTAATCTAGACTAAAAACATGCTCTTCTCGACAAAATGCAGAAAACATTGGATTGACTTCTATTTTCTGTTAACAAACACACTTAATTTCTAATATTTTAAAACCTTTGCATTAACAACAAGATCAACTTAACAGTGATAAATTTATCATTACATTGGCTCAAATACGTTCTTTTGAATTTTCTAGGACAAAGCAACAAGCTCTTTCATGTTTTTTCTTTTGTAACTCTTTGATGTAATAACAAATAAAGCAATGAAAAGTAAAATTAGGAATTTGATTATTCTTCTCGGCTCCGAGAAACAAATAATAAGTCACATTTTCTAATAGGTTGATAATACCCTCACAACAAAACCCTGTTTCTCATCATGTTTCACTATACCTAAGAACATCTTTCTTTCCCCACGCACAACCGATTTAAAGGGAAGGAAACAAATCTTTTCCATCACTAAATGGATGAATTATGCGTGCAATCACAATTTGAATTTACATGTGAAGCCGTCCGTTCCCATTAGTTTCTGTCCTTGATCTTCTTGTACACGGTAACTCCTCATGTTTCGATTCTGAACCAATTCTGTAACCTCTCTCGACTGATTCTGCTTCCAAGGGCAGCTCGTCTAATGTCTGTTTTAACCATATATAGAAGACACATTTTAACAGATTAAAATTGCAATTTCTTCATGATAAACCTTGAACTTACCCGATTAGCCTGCTGAAGAATGCGAAGAGTCTCCTGTGTGCGTTTCCTCTTTATGGCTAACTCATCTGGCTCTTTCAACAGTTCTTCAATCAAGTTCTCCCTGTCCCATCCACCAGATTTAGTTCATATAAGAAAAAGAATAAAATCACAAAATCAGATGGGAAGCACATGGTTTCTTTCATCACCTGTAAAGCTTCTCGATGAAAACATTGTGCAGCTCACGTTTCGTGTAATTTACCTGTGTTTATTACATAGAATAGGTATCAGTCCCCTCACAAATATCAACAGACACTTAAGTGTCATCAATGACCAGAAGATGTTTTGCTCGGCAAAAGTGATGAGATTTCAGGTAATACAACAATGTGAAATTTCGAATTTTTGAAGAGGGAGGTGACACTAACCAGAAAATGCATGATTGTTTTTGGGACCAAGTCCTCAACATTCTTCCTTACAATGTCATAGTAGGATTTCAATAATAGCTTTGTTATCTGAATCTCAACTGCCTCCTGTTCTGAATGAGTTTCCGATGATCTCAAAATGGTTGGAGGCTTCAAAAACAAAACATTATGAGATGAATAGGTAAACAGTATTGACAATATGAAGAGCCTGAGAAGGCACAAGATTCAAACCTCCTTTAAATAGATTGTTGACAAGTTCTGAGACACATCTTGAGCAGCTTCGCTGAACGGTGTGTTTAGTAGGCTATTTTCAGCAGCTGCCTGACCATCACTCCCCCGGAAAATTGATGAGAAACCACTCCAGCTTGAGTTTCCTGATTAATTCTCAATTGGTCAAGAATACTACATTCAAATTCTAAACAGAACACTGAATTAAGAGCAGACATGTATGTATATGTAGGTCATATCTTAGACAATGAATTTTATCATTTCAGTCAAATATCGTCTGAGAACCACATGTTCATTTTATCTGTGCATACATGAAAGACTGAAAAATAAATGTGATAAGACCATTACCAGCTGGTGCAGATCTTTCCGCATCTGCTGCAGTTGGAACTCCCTGTGAAAATGTTAAGGAAATATGTTATAAGAAGTCTCTAGCTGGATATTTGTACTCGCTTCAGCCAACTACAAATATAGTAACAAACAGCAAAAGACACTGAAGGAGATGTAACAGAGTCAAATACATAACAAAACAAATGAAATGCCTGATCAGTGACGATTCCATTAGCTTGTCGGCCGAGAAAAGATCGGGTTTTTATTTGACTCGCAAAAGAAGTTGTCTTCTCAGGCTCCACAGTGTCCTGTTAGTCATCGAAGTGAACACGTACGAAAAATTTCACAACTCACAAAGAGAAACATAAAGCAAATATTACTTTCGCTTAGACTATTTTATACCCTTGGCCGCGCAACAGGATGCGGAATCCTTGAAGATTTGACTAGTTGCATTGCAAGCTCCACGGCTTTGGTTCCCCCGATAAAATTTGGGTGTGAGGTGTTTATGTAATCCATCTGCAAATGGTAAACTTAAATATGTTAAACTAAATTTAAAAAGAGGCAATAATCAATAAAATTGAGAGTACTTAATATTCTCAAACTTAGAACACCAGTATGACAAAAAAAATTCAGTATACGGTATAGATATCTCAGTAAATTTAATTTAACTGGCCATGAGAATCATGACTGTGTGGATCCTAAATTATTCATACGTACCTCCATTTCAATAAGATCTCGGATCATTGCCTGTGAAGGTTCAAGACCTTCTCGCAGAAAGTTCCCAATAACCTCATCCATGCGCTTTTGCAGGACTGGGAAGCGCTGTAACTCTGTCATCATACACTGATGACTAATCTGTACAATAATTTTCAATTTAAATTCATGGTCATGTAAATCAGCAGTTAGCATCTTAAAGAAACACAAATAAAAATAACACCTTTACTAGCTCATCAAAGATGAACCTAGCGCACTGAAGGCTGGGATCTAGTAAACGAGATATTTGCCTCCTGACAAGAACTTCAAATGGAACCTATGCAGATGAGAATGAAAGCAAGAGATACTAATCAGAGTTGTTGGAAATTAGAAAAATCAAGCAAAATAAGTAAGTGGAAAGAACAGATAAGCAAAACAAAGCTCCCACAATTTTAGGAATATAGATAGACCTACATCTGGAACAAATAATGCAGATCTGGGACCAGTTGCATTTTGTATTGCAGTCCGAATATCATCAGCTGTTAAGTCTTCGCATGGATCAACCTCCTTCAGAAGCAAAGTGAAAGAAACTAATGAGTTTAAACTCATAAACCCGTATCAAGTAGCACTGCCAACATCAGTAGGTAAAGATCTCTATACAGCAGAGAAGATTCAGATCGATTTTGGGAGATACAGATCAGATGTTTGAAAGATGGCCGGAGATGAACTAATATAAACACTGACTATTTTTACAACTGAACGTAGTTCTACTCATAAATGAACTGCAAACATAACACGCTTCCAAGAACTCAAAACCTGAAACGAACCATCTGCCTTCTGTGCCAATAGCCACACTAACTAAACAGAGATATCTACACAGAGTGATTACCTAACTAAGATATAGCCTAATGCTTAGCGAATGAAATAATATCTTATAAATAGAAAGTCACTCATACGAGTATAGGTTTCATATCAATAGCAACAAAATGAACCTCCATTGAAGACCACATATGTGTATAGGTTCTATATCAATAGCATCACAATGAACCTCCATTGAAGACCACAAGTGATATCCCAAATTAAATTATGAAAGTATTACCTGACTAAGATATAACCTAATGCAAAACTTGGAACAACAAAACAAAAGGCAGAGCTTATAACTGAGTGAAGATCGAGGAAAATAATAAAAATGTATAAGCAAACCTCTAAGCTCTTAACAAAGACTGACTGAAAGATGTAGAGAATTCTTGCTCCACCCGAGAGCTCAGATGTTGACATTTCTTTACTTTTCCCTTCCAGGGTTGAGGAGTATGCTGTTATAAACAATTACACCATGGTGAGGACCAATACCAACCTAAAAAGCAGAAACTAACATCCGTTGTCTAAACTGAAATAGAACCATCTTCAGATATTACCTTCACAGTATTTTGTAATAAAACTGAGGAGAAGAGCTCCTTGACCACCCTATGAATTTCGAAACAGTACAAAACCAGAGAAAGCTGTAAGTTAAATAGTCATAATGATAAACTTATGTATGTTTTAATGACATACTCTAATGAGGTAGGCATATTTTATAAGGAAATGAAATAGGAAAGCATATCTAGATATTTTTAAAAAATCATTAGTCATTTTGTCAGAAATCTTTCCCTGCATATCTAGACACCTTCAAACACTAACTCTATAGATTATCAATAGTTTATTTAACTCATAATAAACAGAAAAAGGCTCCCAAGAATGCCAAGAAGACGATCACATACATGAATAAAATTATATTCAAAATGAAAACTGACCAAAGAAACCATATAATGCAAAAAAAAAAAGCAAATAGCAATGTCATCATTGAGAATGGATGGGATATTTCAGGCTAAAACTGGCAGAAAACCACATACCCTGGACTCTGTTATATCCCCATAGCTCTCATACTCCTTTGCTGTAGCAAACAATGCATTGTTGATACGTGACTTTAAATTAGGAAGCAGTGCCTTGATGTGTTGGACAAGGACCTGCAAAGAAGGAAAAAGGACTAGCTACCATCAGACAGCTTTTAATCTAACTAATAATAGTACCAGCTATGAAACTTATGAAATGCCATCTTTAGAAAAAAAGGACTAATCAATCAACAGAAAAAGAATCCACCATATGAAACAACAACCATAGTGACCAGATGTTGCTGATTTTCTCAAATATATACACTAGTATATCCTACAAATTTCCTAGCTCCTGCTAAATGAAATGGGCACAATCAGGCTATGCATGGCTAGGAAACATGAATATTACGTACAAAAGCCTATTTATTGTCTCAATTGGAAACACATCGGAAAATCCAGAAAGCGTATTCCTTATGGAACTCATATCTTGACTGCATAACAAGTCATAATAAAGAAATTAGACGATCTCAAGACTGCAGATAATACCTGATTTAATTTCTTTGCCAATTGAGGGACACCCAAACGATCTGTGAGACCGCTGTAAGCCTGTTTATTAGAAAATAAACAAAAAAAAAGATATAAGCAGAACAGTCAAGGTAACACTATCAGAAAACAAATCGAGAGATTGATGCAGTCTTACTGGACGACTAAGAAAGAACTTTTCCTCTGCAATAAGAGCATCCTTGATGCTACGGTTCATCAAAATATCCTGTTAAGGAAATTAACACCCAAATTAGTTATTGCCTTGCGAAAAGGCAGTGGCCACATAGTAAGAGCAAACGCAAAATGAATATAGAGAGTAGAGTGGTTTGGTAACACTAGAAAAACTATAAATTACGGGTAGTATACGAAGGGAAAAGAAGAGTCAATGAGATATAATGATAGAAAGAAATAAGACACACACAAGCACAAAAATAGAAGTGGCCTCAGCTCAATATAATAGGACAACCACAATATGCATCATAAGTAAACATGCGTAAATGTTTTGAAAAACAGGGATTACCTCTTGACTACGATTTACAACTCCCACGTATCCAAGTCGAAGAGGAATTGTTTTTCCAAGAAGGTGATTCCGAGCATCAGTACCTCTGTCCATAATATCCAACTGAATCAGAAAGAAAATAGATCAGTCAGTAGTTTGCCATCACAGCTAAATCTAAAACAAGAAAATTTTAAAGCAAAGTTATGACTTATGAGGAGAGAAATAGCACCTTTGTGATTACACCTATGGTTCTATGACCTGAGAACAACAAATTCATATGCAAAACGAAAGGTCACTATTATGTATACCAATGAAATTGATAAATTCTCAATTGACTTACTGCCAAAAACTTACCATCAGGATCAGCATTTCCTGCGATTTGTAATGCATCTGAATTTGCTAAATCGGTATTAGCAGGGGTAACAGCAAGTATCAAGCAGCTAGATTCCTTAATGTAAGTCAAGATCATCGTTCTTATACGTGCTTCAATATCAGTTGGCTGATCACCAACAGGAACCTTAGTGATACCAGGAAGATCCACAAGACTGATATCCAAAACATTAGGTGAAAATATTTTCAAACCAATCGGAATATCTGATACACCTTTGTTCTCTCCTGATACTCTATTAGTCTCCGCCTACAAACAATTGTCATATTCATACAATTAGACCATCATCAATTGATCTACGACGAACTAAGAAGAAGATAATGAATAATAAACCTCAATCTCACGGCGAATCTCAGAGAAATCGTAGATACGTTTAACAGGATCGTGGTGAAGAAACTCGCCCCACTCTTCATCGGATCCACCATCGGAGCGAGGTTTCGTCTGAACAAGCTGGAGACGGAGAGGTCGGCGCGTGCAGATATCATTGCCACGGGGAAGAAAGTCACGGCCGACGAGTGCTTCGAGAACGCTGGATTTGCCACTGCTTTGACTTCCGACTACAGCTACTTGCGGAAGCGCGATTGTTGATTGGCTACCTAGCTGAGCGAATATGTCTTGAAGCTTGTTAACAATTGGAATCACGGAGGAGCCTAGTGGCGTTACGGCGGAGGCCGGTGACGGAGGTAGATCGTCGACGGACATTGATTTGATCGATCTAAAGAAGGAAGTAGAATTTGAAAAAGGGGTTAGGGTTTTGAGAAGAATTGTTGCAAGAGGTTAGAGAATATCTTTCTCTCTCGATCACGCGCCGATTTAAATTAATCAGAGTTAAACTGAATATTTTGGATTGGGTCAGATCGATTCAAGGGATATAACTCGGAAATTTTAATTTTTTTTTGAGAAATTATGTAATTTTCATATTTGTAGATTTTTTTTTCGAATATATACATCTTGAGATAGAGATTGAACTGTTTTTTTTTTTTTTTTCTTAAAACATCATTTTATTAAGTCACAGAAAAGAGATTCACCTCTAAAGCAAACCAAACAGAAGCCGACGAACTTACATAAGATAACAAAGATTTACAGGTTCGTACTTTCTTAGCTAAGCAATATGTCTGGACATTGTTACAACGAGAAATAAAACAAATATTAGAAGATAGGAAAAGGTTTTAAGAACTCTAAAAGAAACGGGCTCCACTGCAAAAAGGTCCATTCAGAAGGGATGTCAGTCATTGAGATGAGGCCTTTGCAATTCGTAAAAAAACAAATGTTAGTCCATCTTAGCTGAAGAACATTCTTCATTGTCCAAAGGAGGGAATCGAGATCCGCATGTAGAGGTGATAAACTACTTCGCGTTCTTTTTAGGAAAAGATGGAGGATCTTATCTTCTTGTGTGATTACCTACCCCAAAGCTATTGAAAGTATCAAAAGAATGCCAAAATGCATCCACTTGACACTTTAGGGAAGGAAGAGAGGCGATGATGTGGGGTTGGGGTTGGGGGGTGCGACATTTCCTCGAGAGGTTCTTCCTTTTGGTTTGCCACACACCAGGCTGTGGATTCTTGTCTTGCAAAATGTACAGATTCTTGAGGTGTTAACCTCACATTTTCAAAGCGAAAACGGTTTCGAGCTTTCCATGCATACCAAAGTATCCAAGGAAAAGAATGGAGCATCTCATCTTCTATACCAAGCTTCTCGCCCTCTCCAATATAAAAAATCCAAATTATACTAGAGGGATTGTCTAGGGAAGACGGTCCATGGAGTAGGAATAGGTGATAAGGCACAAAGCTGCCAAGATGGCAGCCATTCAAAAATAAGTGGTTTATAGTTTGCTGGCCCGAAATCAGACATGGATCCATGGTCGTTCCCACTCCGACGATAATAATGAACGGTGTTCTAACCGAGAATCCAGATTTCACCAAATGGAAATGCCAAGACAAGCTGATCTACTCCGTCATGATTGGAGCCATCTCAACAAATCTCCAACATTTGGTGTCACGAACAACAACGGCTACTCAAATCTGGCAGAAGCTCTCCGACAACTACGCTAAACCGAGTCGAAGCCACTTTCAACAAATACGTCGACAGATCACAGTTTGGACGAAAAGAACAAAAACGATTGACGTGTACATGAATGGTCGTACGATGCGCTATGATGAGATGGCTTTGCTTGGGAAGCCAACCGATCATGAAGACATAATTGAGAAGATTCTTACGGGACTTCCTGAAGAATACAAGCCTGTCGTGGATCAAATTGAGGGCAAAGACCATCCGCCGTCGATCACCGAGGTACATGAGTGGCTTCTTAACCACGAGGATAAACTCCTCACGACAGCCACGGTGTCACATTCATCAAACTTTCTGGTTTCTGCTCACGTTGCTCAGCATAACAACAACAATGGTGGCAACAGCAACAACCGCTACAATAATCAAGGAAAAAGGTACAACAACAACAACAACAACTCAAGGTCCAAAGCTCGTGTTTCGAAACCATACCTCGGCAAATGTCAGTTTTGTAACACTCAAGGTCACAGTGCTAGACGTTATCCTCAGCTACAATCGTTCCAGCCGATGCCTTCTCCAACTCCTCCAAACCCGTTCAGGCCTTGGCAGCAACGTGCAAATCTTGCTGGTAGTTCCTCCTCCATAGTCAATCCATGGCTCCTTGACTCTTGTGCCACACATCACTTGACCGCTGATCTCAATAATTTGTCTCTCCATCAGCCTTACAATGGAGGTGATGACGTGATGATCGCTGATGGTTAGAACATTACAATCTCTCACACGGGTTCCACACTTCTACCTAATCAAACTCGTTCCTTTCGGCTTGATAAAATAGTTTGTGTTCCCAATATACAGAGAAATTTAATTTTTGTATATCGTCTTTGCAACACTAAAGGAGTTTCTGTTGAATTTTTTCCTGCTGCCTTTCAGGTGAAGGATCTCCGGAACGGGGGTCCCATTACTCCAAGGGGGAAGTAAGAACGAGCTGTATGAATGGACGATGAAGTCTCCTCAAGCGATTGCAATGGTGTCTTCAGCGGGTCCAAAAGCTACTCTCATATCTTGGCATTCAAGATTGGGACATCCTTCTCCTTCTGTTTTGAATTCCAGTATTTCCCAATTTTCGCTTCTTCTTTTATGTTCTTCACAAAAACTTTTGCCTTGTTCTGAATACCTTATTAATAAAAGCCAAAAAATACCTTTCACTCAAACCACCATTGTTTCAAACTGACCCTTTGAGTACATCTTTACGGATGTACGAACTTCGCCTAAACACTCTATCGATAACCACAAATACTACCTTGTTCTCATTGACCACTTCACCCCCAATAGCTGGCTTTAACCACTGAAACGGAAATCCGATGTCAAGGACATATTCATTGCTTTCAAATTGCTAGTTGAGAATCATTTTCAAAGCCGCATTGGAAACCTATTTTTGGACAATAGCGCTGAGTTTATTGCACTACGGAGCTATCTCTCGGTCCATGGCATATCTCATCTTACGTTCTCGCCACATACTCCAGAACACAATGGAATTGCTGAACGCAAACACCGGCATATAGTAGAGACAGGCCTCACGCTTCTCTCGACGGCTTTAGTTCCAAAACAATATTGGTCGTATGCATTTTCAACAGCTTTGTACTTAATCAATCGGATGTCCACTATGGTTCTGTCTATGAAGTCGCCATTTTAGAAACTATTTGGTTCATCACCGAATTATGAGAAGCTTTGTGTCTTTGGATGTCTTTGCTTCCCATGGCTAAGGCAATATACCACACACAAGCTAGACGACCGATCTCTGCGATGTGTTTTTCTCAGTTACTCTTCTTCCTAGAGTGCATGAAAGCCTTCATATACCGACTGGACGAATATACGTCTTCCGCCATGTACGTTTCCAAGAATCCATGTTTCCATTTGCTCTGCCCGAAACTACAAGTCGTGCCATACCTGTGGAGAGTTTCATCGCTAATACCGATCCCCATATTTCTGGAATGACCACCATTCCCGTGCTATAGTCACCGGTTGTACAGCCTCCGTCGATGCCACCATCTCCTCCAGCGACTGGTATCATCACACAAATGGCGCATGTTAGCGAAACAAACCCATCTGCCAGCAACATGGGCCTCCAAGAAAAAGATCCAACAAAACCAAATAGCAAAAATACGGCCCAACATCAACATTTGGCCCGTGAGGCCCCAATGCCTTTGTCTAGCACGGAATCGTATTCGACCTTCGCTTCACAGATGACAATGTCATCCTCGCTAAACAGCTCGCCGTCTCCGACCACCGTAATGGGATACCCAATCTCAGACCTTCACCGTCCTCCACACCGTCTGCCGGATTCGCATGTATCGGTCTCTCACTCTACTTCTTCTTCTTCCTCTTTTCATCCTCGTCTCACAATTCTGAGCCCATTTCTCCAAATAAAAATGTATCACAACCCACGATGCAGCAAAACTCTACTTCAATAGAGCCCACTGCTTTACGCCAAAATGAGTTGCAACCCACAACTCAGTCTAACCAACAATCAAATACCAACACACCACACCAAGCCGATTCAATACAACCACAAGGCCAAAATACTGCTCCACCTCAAAATATCCACAAGATGCAAACAAGAGCCAAAAATAATATCACCAAACCTAACCCCAAACCCAGCCTCACTGTTGCCGCAGTTACACAACAACCAAAAGAACCAACCATAATTCAGAAGCCTTGAAAGACAAGAATTGGAGTCGTGCGTGCTCGGTTGAATTTGATGCTCTAACCGACAATCATACATGGGATTTGGTACCCAAAACAGCATCCCAAAATATTGTCGGATGTAAATGGGTTTTTACGACTAAATTTCTGCCAAATGGAGTCATCGATCGCTACAAAGCACCTCTCGTCGCAAATAGCTTCAATCAACGGTACGGAAAAGATTATGCTGTAACATTTAGCTCCGTCATTAAATCAACAACAATCCTTCTTGTCCTTGAAGTAGCATGCAGTCACTAAAACATGGCCGATCAAGCATCTTGATGTCAACAATTCTTTCTTACAAGGGGAGTTCACTGAAGAAGTTTACATGAAACAACCTCCTGGCTTTGTGGACAGAGATCGACCTTCATACATATGTCGCCTAAGGAAACCCATATATGGTCTCAAACAGGCACCTAGGGTGTGGTACATGGCACTAAAACAGCATCTCTTAACCACCGGCTTCACCAACTCGATGGCTGACACTTCTCTCTACATTCACTGCTCGGGAAACAAGATAGCATACGTCCTGGTCTATGTAGACGATATCATCGTAACTGGTAATAACAACATGCTGGTTATGAATATTCTCAATTCTTTTGCAGAACGGTTCTCCATCAAAGATCCTACGGATTTTCACTACTTTCTTGGCATCGAGGTCACCAGCACTCCTAACGGTCTCCATCTCATGCAAAGAAAGTACATCACTGATCTACTCACAAAGAATAACATGTTGGATGCTAAGCCAGTCACCACCTTGTTGCCGTCAACTCCCAATCTCACACTCACAACCGGAGATCCACTCGTTGATGCATCACACTATCGATCTCTTGTTGGCAGTCTTCATTACCTATCGTTCACAAGATCGGACATTTTCTATGCGGTAAACCGGCTCTCCTACTTCATTCAACAACCGACACATGATCATTGGCAAGGAGCGAAGAGAATTTTGCGGTATCTTGCGGGTACGATTACTCATGGTATATTCCTTCATGCTTCATCTCCAATGTCACTTCATGCCTATTCCGATGTTGATTGGGCCGATGATACGGATGACTATGCCTCCACTAATGGCTACCTCATCTATCTCGGTCATAACCCCATCTCGTGGTCTTCGAAGAAACAACGGGGTGTTTCGCAATCGTCCACGGAAGCTGAATATCGAGCCGTAGCAAACACGGCTTTAGAGGTACGATGGTTATGCTCTTTACTCCATCAACTCAAACTACCATTACCTTCCGTTACTATTATCTACTGTGACAACATTGGGGCCACACATACCTCTGTGCCAATCGTGTCTTCCACCCTAGAATGAAGCATATTGCACTCGACTACCACTTCGTACGGAACCAAATTCAAGGCGGCATGTTACGTGTCTCACACGTCTCGACGAATGATCAGCTCACTAATACACCAACAAAACCATTGCCGCGATCACGCTTTCAGCGAGCATGTATCAAGATTGGAGCCACACGGTTACCTCCATCTTGAGGGGGCGTATAAGAGTATATATATGTGAATAATAGTTTAGGGATCTAAATGTAATTTACTTTATCCTAATTACTCTCTCATGTCAATAAATATATATATGTGTGTGTGTTAATCACATTCTATCAATGATAAGAAAAATTTAGCCTCTATAATTTACCTCTCATGTATTCCCAAACTTATTTGTTTTAACTTTTTCTTAAAATATTGTTTTTCATTCATACATATTAGTTATTCAATAGATCCAAATTTTACTAACCAACAATTTGAAAGTATTTAAAAAATTTAGTTGATAAATATTGTTTTAAGATTGAAAAAGTTCTAAGAATTATCTGTTTAACAAAAAAAATTATGAAATTTTCTTATAAGTAATTTCTATCAATTTTCTAAAATCAAAATGCTTAGAAATGTTTTTACCACTATATAAAATGCGTGTTTTTATTCATAATTTTGTTTTTGCTTACATTTTTACTTACAACCTTTTTAACAATTTTTAAAAAATATTCACGATATAACATAAAAATTGAAGTAGAATTTACATAATATTTTATACATTTAATTTCATTATCACAGTAATTTAACACATAATGAAATTAAAAAAAATTACAATAGAATATTTTGTGGAAATTGAATTCTAGGATACCGCAAGAGCTCATAACCTAGTATTACTTGATTTAACTTACAAAAAGAAAAAATTATGATAACTTATCAATAGTAAGCACCACCTTCCATAAATATTGATCAATATATATATTAAGATACTGGTTACAAAGACTTAAAACCAGATTTATTTATAACCATTTTTATCCTCTAAATCCCCTTTGAAGCAACATGTTTAGCACGACGACGACTCTTGCGTGATGAGTGAGCCTCTTCTCCCATTAATGGCGTCCTTCATGGATTTCTCATCTTTGAAACTAACAAATCCATATGCCACTGGACTATCATAATAATACTCATTTGGGTAAACCACCTGTGACAAAAATATATAAGCAGGTTAATAAATAAAAATTCGGATAAGTTGTCAAACTGGATTTGTTATAATGACAAAGATATCGAACATTAGACTTTATAACGTCGCCAAACTTGGAAAATGCATCTTCAAGATCATTTGTATCTGTGTCCATATCCAGATTGCTAACATAGATCTTGAATTCAGCATCTGCAGATGCCATTTTTTAAGTAGAGGAATAAGACAAATGATAGATTCTAAGTAGAAAACACAAAGACTTGTGAGAGAGTGTTAAAGAAAATTGTATCAATTTATAGAAAGGGTGTGAGGTTTATATCATTCAATAATTTATGCATGTGTTAAAATGGGGGACTAATCTGTGGAGCTCCTCAAGCATGACTTTCCAATCTATCTACTCTCCAAAATTCTGTCATACTCTTACACTCTTAATGAAAGTTTAAAACCCATGTTTGTCCTTACTAAAAGGACCAATCAAAAGAGACAGATTTTCGACCAATCAAAACAAAGAGATTTCCGACCAATCACAAACGAGCTCATGTATTAATCGGGACAAATCCAATCCAAAATTCAAAATCATCACGCCGTCGTCGTCTTCACCTCGTCGTCGTTCTTCCACCATTGAAAGTGAAGCTTAAATCTCCATTTCAATATTTCTTCTCTTCTTCTTCTACTATTGTGTGTTTAGCTTGAATCCCCTTTAATCTATCGATTCTTTAGTCGATTTTGGGTTGTTGTATTTGAAATATATAGATTTTAATTAGATTTGAAATTGCTGTTGGAAATTAGTAGAAGTTGGGTTTGGTAACCATGTTTTTAGGTCGATTAGAGTTTTCTAATGGAATATAATGGTTGAATCGTAGTGATCATATGTTAATTAGTATTTCTGGTCGAATAATCAATTTAGAAATATAGTACAACTAGAAAAAACTGAGTATACGTGGTATAACTGAAAAAAATGATATAACTGTTAGAAGTGGTGGACTTGAGAAATAGAAGTTATTCCAAGTGGTATAGCTGTATGAGTTGATTATTCCAACTGAAATCCAAGAGTTGTATATATAACCTCTGAATTACACCGCAAGAAAGGGAAGAATTCAAAGAACTAGAATTACACCACAAGAATGGGAATAATCAGAGCGAGGGTGGTAGCCAAGATCAACACCAAGATTAATGTATTTGTGTTTGTATTTATCTTTTTTTGTAAAACTTGGTTTCGTAATTGTACAATTACGTATTTCTTTGATACAATTCGTTTTGTACAACTTAATAAAAATGATAATCGTAATAGTACAACTACGACCAATTTAACAAATCTTCATACACTTAATAAATTGAATTTTATTAGACAATTTTATTAATCTTCATATGCACTTTAGAAATTAACCAATAATTTAACAATTCTATTTTAATAACATTAGTTAAACAAAATTTATAGGATAGTTTCCATTAAATTCATTTTTTTACAAGAAAGACCTTATACTTTTAAGATGACTTTGTTATTGTTGTCCCCATTACATTACAAAACACAATAATAATGTTTTGACAAATATTTTTGCATGAAAACATAGGGAATGTAACTCAAATGACTAAAATCATAGGTCCAACTAAAAAAATTTCGTTACAATCTAAGTATCCTATATTATTATTTAGGGAGTACAATTTATAATTACCCTTTAATAACTTTCCCCTTTATAAGTTATTACATTAGAATGCCATTAGAGATAAAAATATAAAGAGTAAATTAATTTAGCTCATTAAAGATAAACAAGTCAAATACTAATTTATGAAATTTAATTAATTGCTTAGCCCGCTCTTCTAGACTTTTATTTTCCGAAGTATCTTTTGTAGACATTACTCCTCCTAATTGGGCAACCAATCTAGGAGTTTCTTATTAATTAATGTGTGGTTGACAAAAAAAAAATTTAATTAATTTACTTATTAAAAACGAAAATATATTATTAACTAAAAAAAAAGAATGACCAGTCAAAATGAACATATAAGATTTGATATCTAACTTACCATATTAATTTTTATTAATCATTATACTTCACCTCTCATCTTTATATGATTCTATTTTTATGAAACAAATTAATCATCATATCATCCATATAACAAAAAAAGAAAATTTTTTCTGCATATGCCAAGATTTGAATTTTTAAAAATGAATATAAATTGTCAAATCTATGAAAAATAAAATTTAACGGGTCAAAAATTCACATTTGAGTAATATATTTCTTTTAACCAAAAATAAGTTCAACAAAAATTTCGACTGAGTAACGGGTCAGAATTTGAATATTTATATTCAATTTCATACATTTCTTTTTTGAATTGTATTATTTTATATACTACAATAAGATTTTTAAATATTTTAATTTGCAACATATCAAATTAGTTTTACTTGATATTTTTCAAGAATATCATCAACATTTAAAGAATATCATCAATAAATACTCTAATTTGATTTTTTTAAAAACAAATATTTATAATAGGCAGTGGGTTAAATATAATATATTATATTAACAAATGAGTTATGATCCCTATAACTGTTTGAATATTTCTATTTAATCTCATATAATTCTTTTTTGAAATTCATAATTTTATATATTACAAAACATATTTTTAAAGATTTTAATTTGGAACATTTAATGGTTTAATTTAATATTTTAATGAATATCATAAATATTTAATAGATTAAATAGATAAAAAAATTATAAATACTTTAATTTGATTTTATAAAAATATATATTTAAAATAGTTATAGTAGGAGGAGGGTTAAATATAATATATTATATGATATAAAATTATGATCCTTATAATAGACGGCATGTTAAGATTATATGATCAGATAGATTAAATAAGGTTGACACCACAAAATATTTGAAAATTTGATTGTGCAAGCAATTTTGGAAATAACGAATAATAGATTGTGCACGCAATATTTTCATTAGGATTGTAAAATAAAAATATAGGCTCCACGCACGGGTTAAATTTGGTATATTATATACTAAATATATGTTCATAACATATTCGATTACGCGAATAATTGGTAAATTCCGTAGTTACCTCAAACAAATCTCTATTTCAACAACCAAAGAATTAAAAATTAAAAAAAATCATAAATTAATTCCAAGTAATAGCTAACTTTCTTTATTAATTAAAAATAATCTACGTTTCAGAAGCGATTCATTTATAATATTTTGATTTTTGATCTAACTGAATTATATGCAATCTCATTTTGTGGTTGTTAATATAAATTAACTCATTGTTCAGACCATATTAATTTATTAAAATAATTTTTTTTTCCGTTTTCATATCTTAAAAAAATATATCCATAATTGAATGTAATTTAAAAAAAGAAAATATATTCATTCTAATATTATATATAGGGACGGACAAAAATCTAATTATGTTTTTTCAATTACTATTATAATATATCACAACTTTATTCTAAAATATATAATATATAAATTTTGTAATAAATAAATTTAATCCGTACTGTAGTACGGGTGATGATCTAGTAACTAATTATACAAAAAATTCTCAAAAAGTATAAATGTGTATATGCGAGTAGAACTTGCAAACTAGGAACAACTGTGTTCATTTTTGTGGTGCCACCTGGCAAATGCACTTGCTTTGTTGCTCCCACTTGCAGTTTATGAGAGCGTAGTTTGACCCACGTGCAGTTTGGCCCACGTTTTTTTTTAGGTTTTAAAATTTTGAAAATTTTAAAATTTTTAATTCTTTTTTTTTTTTTTTTTTTTTTTAAGTAACTCAATATATTAATTTTTACCCAAATGGACTTAAACGATGATGGGCTTACACGGCCAATCGGCCCACAAAAAGGAGAAGAATAAGTCAACACTACCCAGATCGGAGATCTGAAAAAGGGTGGAATCCGGCAGCACCAGCACCACCTCCAAGCTCCGGCGATAACAAGAGGCCCTTCGTTGCTGCTCCAACCCGACACGAGCGAAATGACCGGAGTTATCGATTCCCGCCACAAACCCGACGCCAACGACGGAGCCGACCAGAAACTCCTCTCCCGGAAAAGATCGAAACCATAGACAACCGACCCGCTAAAACAAAATTTTTATTTCTCTACTAAAGAAAGAAAAAGAAGACGAGAGAAAACAAAATCTGGTAGTACAACTACGTACCAAGTTATACCTAGCTAAACAAATATTTCAAATAACTATACTAACCAGGTTGTACTAAGTTTAACAAACTACGCAGTTATACCAAAATAAAAAAAAATAACAAAATCATGTTGGCAAAAACCAAAACAACAGATGGAGTTCTCGTAAACTAACTCATAAATCTTCTTTTGCCTTGTCACAATAGCACTCATAAACACAACAATAGACCCTTTCTTTGCGTTTTTGCTTGTACGCTTTCAACAACTTCACATTGGGAATCATAGGAACAGAAGAAGGCTTACAAGCCAACATACCAGTAGCTGTTAATAACTCCAATGCATATTTTCTCTGACAGAAAGAAATTCCTTCTGATGTTCTTGCAATCTCAAGGCCTAAGAAATACTTGAGTTTTCCCAAATCTCTCAATTTAAATTGATTCTGTAAAGCCTGAGTCAACATAGTAGCAGCAGCCTCTGATGTACTTGTTATTACTATGTCATCAACATAAACCAAGACTACTACAAGATCATCACCAGAACATTTGACAAATAAAGTATGGTCACCATGACCTTTAGTGAATCCCATACTCAACAATGATGTGGAAAACTTCTTGAACCACTGCCTAGATGCCTGTTTGAGTCCATAAATGGATCTTTTGAGTTTGCAAACATCATTAGGAGGAAGAGAAGTACCTTTTCTCTCTGCATATCCTTCAGGTAATCTCATAAAAATTTCTTCTTCTAGTTCACCATGAAGAAACGCATTTGAAATACCAAGTTGTGTGAATATCCACTTCTTGCTAGCAGACACCTTGAGCAACATATTGATAGTCGCCATTTTAGCAACATGTGAAAAATTTTCAGTATAATCCACCCCTTCCTTCTGAGTATAACTCTTAGCAACAAGACGAGCCTTATAACGTTCCAAACTCCCATATGCAAGAAATTTTAGAGTAAATACCCATTTACATCCTACTGGTTTCTTTCCCGGAGGCAAAGAAGTAATCTCCCATGTATTAGTAGATTCCATCGCACCAATCTCTGCATCAACAGCTTTACACACTCTTTAGATTCATGTGCCTCTTTATACGTAGCAGGTATAGGAATTTTGGTGATGTTATAGATATATGAGAGATGAGTAGGTGTGATTTGAGAATATGAAAGAGAGGATGAAATAGGATATTGAATATCAGAGTTTAAAGTGTAACAATGATAATCTTGGAGATGAGCTGGAGATTTCTTAGCTCTTTTCTCAGAAATTTGTGGTGGAAGATCAGAAATTTGTGATGGAGGAGAAGTATGTGGAATGATATTACCTGGAGACACATTCCTTCTGATAAGAACTTTATTAGTTTCCAAATCCATGAGTTTATATCCTTTATACCCTGCAGGAAATCCAAGAAAGATACAAGCCCTCGATCTAGGTTGAAACTTATGACGTTGTTTAGGTGATGTTGACCCGTAGCATAAGCAGCCAAAAGTTCTAATTTGATCATAGACCGGAGCTTTACCAGTTAAGACTTCATAAGGAGTTTTATTCAAAAGAACCTGAGATGGTGTTCTGTTAATAAGGAGCACTGCAGTCAATATTGAATCACCCCAGAATTGAAGAGGAAGCTTAGACTGAAACATCAAAGCACGAGCAACATTGAGAATGTGTTGATGCTTCCGTTCAACTACAGAGTGTTGTTCTAGTATTTCAGGGCATGAGTGAAAAGCCTGAATGCCTTTATCTTGATAAAACTGTGTAAACTTCAACTCAGGTGCATTATTTGATCTTACTGACTTTACTCTGATGTTAAACTGATTTTCAACCATATTAACAAAGCTTGGGAAAATTGTGAGAACTTCTGCCTTATTTCTCAATAGATAAACCCATGTAGCTCTTGAATGATCATCCACAATCGTTAAAAAATACCGAAATCCATCCACTGTTTCAACTGGAAAAGGTCCCTATATATCAATATGAAGTAACTCAAAGTTAGAATTACAAATATTGTTTGGAGAAAGATAGGACAGTTTCCTCTGTTTGGCTAAATGACAAACATGACAATAAGTTAAGCCTTTATTCTTATGTCTAGTAGTGCCTAGAGACTTAGATATAACATCCAATCTACTGTAAGAGAGATGACGTACCTAATCTCTGGTGCCACATACTGACATCTACTATAGCATTAACTGAAACCTCTGGTTCTTCAACATCCAAGACATAGAGATTTGCCACTCTTCTACCTTTTCCAATTGTCAACTCCTTGGTAAGATCCTGGATTTCACAAGAAGACAGATCAAATATAACTCTGAAACCAAGATCACTATAGTCAAAGAACTGATACTGATGAGATTCAATCGGAATTATTGAATAAACAATACATTCTGAAGTAGAATATGAGCATTGATCCTAATGCTTCCAATACCACTGATCTTAATTATAGGACCTGTTGGCAAATTTACACAACTCACAATAGAAGTATCAATGTTTAAAAAGAGACTCCTATCATGAGCAGCATGATGTATAGCTCCAGAATCTATAACCCATGTTTGAGGAGATATAGTATTCTTGGAGACTGTCAGGATACCAACAAAACAGTAGGTAGAGGGAGAAAAAGAGATACTAGTATAATCTAACTTTGATGAACTTGCTTCAGTAGAACCAGATACAGGAGATGGAGGCTGTAACTGGGAACTGAAAAGAGCAATAAACTGTTGAAGCTGATCTTTACTGAGACTTCCAATCATACTCTCCATACTCTGTGAACCATCTTCAGGCTGAGGAGTCAAATTCACTTGAGCAGCAACAGGCTTGGACATCCCAGTCACAGGTTTAGTAAAGCTTTTACCCTTAGGAGTAAAACCCAGAGGAAATCCATGCTTCTTGTAACATCTTTCAGCAATATGACCCACACGATTACAAAATGAACATATAGGTCTTCCTTTATTTGGTCCATTCTGAACATAGCAAATGGTAGGATCCATTCCTGAAGGCAAATCAACTTCTGAAACCTGAAAAGCAGCAGGAGAAACGGGCATGTTTGAAAATCCCTTTTGACTATCATCCTGATCAAGAATGTTATATACTTCAGCAAGAGTGGGGAGTGCTTTCTTCATGATGATCTGTCTGCGGATGATTGCATAAGAATCATTAAGACCTGCCAAAAACTTAACAATCTTAGCTCTCTCTGCCTTCATTTGCAGACGAGCAGCTTTTCCACAAGTACAAGGCTCATCAATCTCTTCAGTACTCTCCAAATTACTCCATAGAGTCTTCAACTTTGTATAATATTCCATCAGAAATTTAGATCCTTGACGAAGATCTTGAATCTCTTGTGTCAGATTAAAAGTTCTTGGTAAATTGGTCATATGAAAACGGCTATATAAATCACTCCAAATATCAGAAGCATCTCTGAGACGTAAGATACTCCGATATATTTTCGGTGACACCGAGTTAAGCAACCAAGACTTAATCATACTGTTACATTGAGACTAGAGACGAAAACTCTGATCCGATTCATCAGGACGAGCAAAAGATCCATCAACAAATCCTAGTTTTCCTTTAGAATCTAACGCAATACGCATAGCAGCATCCCAATCATCGTAGTTTGTGCCATCTAAACGAATAGCAACAAGAGTCAAACCTGGATGATCCACGCTATGGAGAAAAATGGAGAACAAGTCAGATCTGAGAGATTTGGTGATGTATGAGCTCGCGAAGCTCCAATCGTGCGAGATCGTGCAGCTGGAGGAGAGATCGGAGGAGAAACAACAACACTATTAGATCGTGACGTTTTCCGAGCAAAAGAACTTGTTCCGGACTTCGATCGAGTGGATTCCCGCGTAGTACGAGCTACAGTCACCATTGTAGACGGTGATTTGAGCTCAAAAACGAAGAAATCAGATCGGAATCAATGGAAAATTGAGCTTGATGGCTCTGATACCATATTACGAAGAAGAGAAAATGAGAGAAAGTTGGTTATGAAAGTTGATTTTCTCATTCCAAGTGTCAAAAGATTCTGTACAATGTCTATATATACATGTATGTAAGACTATACAATGTGGTTAAGTTAACCAATTCTAATCTAGCTAATGAACCGGATATAACCATACTTCAATAAGAATCTTGGTCATTATACACTACAGAAACAAGGACCAGCGATTCAAGGGACGGGAGGCAAGCCGAGGAAGGAACATCAACGAGAATCTTGCGTGTTAGAGTCAATTTCACAAGCGTTTTGCTGGAGTAAAGACTCTTAGGCAAGCTGGTGAGAGAACAAATACTTAGCTTTAGCGTCAGCTCTCGAACGCAGCGGTCAACTGCATTCGATATTAGTATATTGGCTTCCAACTTAAAATCAATTGGCAATGAGTGGAGAAGCCCATATATCTTATATACTAGTCAAGATCCATTGTCATTTCCAATGTGGGATAATATTATCCCTAATACGCCCCCTCGAGATGATGGCTCTAGCCATAGATCTCGGTATGCTCGGGCATGGATCGGCGAGCCAACTATTGGGCCGGGCCGATAGTGGATTGGATTTGGACATGTACGGATCGGACTCTGATACCATATTAGAATATGGGCTTCCAACTCAAAACCAATTGCATCAACAGGACATTGTCGACAGAGTTTGATATGCAAGCTTTCTAGTAAAGGTGCCTTGTGCAGTTGCAATGACTTGTCAAGGAAGTCCCATAAACTTCTCTCGCTGTTGTAGCTTTCTGTGTAGTCGAGTTTAGGTATCATCGTCCAGACAAAACGCCATCGTTTTGACAAAACCATAGTTTTTATTGGGATAAGAGTCAATAAACCGTCATGCAAGGCACTGATACTGTCTCACTGTTGTAGTTAATTCTTATTGCGAGATTTTGTTGGGTTTGACTGGGCTTAGATTGCTTGGTTAAATTTTGTGATGGAGAAGCCCATTTCTTGGCCCAATACTAAAGATTATTACATCTCCCTCGTTCCTTGTTCGTCGTCTTCTCCATTCGAGCATAATCAATCTTAGAACTGTCAAATGGTCATCCGACCATGGGCTAAGCCTAGGGCTGTAAACGGAGCGGATATCCGGTTTTTTTAGGATATCCGTATCCGTATTATTCGCCAATTTGGTATCCGTATCTGGATCCGGAATTCCGGATATCCGGTATCCGGATATTCGTTAAAAATCCGGATATCCGCAAATATCCGGAAATAGTGTTTTTTTTTTTTTTTTGGTAAACCGGAAATAGTATTTTAAAATCCTAAATTCATTAATATCATACATAAAAAGCTTTAAAAAATCACAAAATAGCTAGAAGTTGATTATATATACAAAACATTACAAAAACAAAGAATTTATTAAAGTAGCAAAAAGTTTAAAAGATTCAAGTGATGTTCTTAAAAAAAAAAGACATTAATCAACTTCTTAAATCCTTCTTAAAAATTTATTTTTATTTTTTGTCATATGATTTATTTATTAACATTAAAAATAAAATAAAAACAATTAAAAAAGTTGGCTTACAAGTTTTTTTTGGGCTTTAACACTTGAAAATGGACTCATAAAAGGCTTTTAAGTTTTTTTTTTTTTTTTTTTTTTTGCCGGATATCTGTTATCCGTTTTTAATAGGCCTGGGCAAAATATCCGGAACCGAATACCCGAACCGAAAAACCCGAACAATACCCGAACCGAACCCGAACCCGATTTTTAAAAATACCCGAATGGGTCCTAACCTCCTACCCGAAAAAAACCCGAACCGAACCCGAACCGAATCCAATACCCGAATGTACCCGAATGTACCCGAATACAAATATACACCTATAAATATTAGTTATATTTATATTTATAATACCCGAAATACCTAAAATTATAATATAAATCCGAATATATTAGGTATTTTAGATATTTTTGGTTATATTTGGGTAAAGAGTAACCATTGTATTTTCGATAAATCGAGTATTTCGGTTAGATTTAGGTATATATGAGTTAAAAACCCGAACCCGACCCGAACCCGAAAATATTTCGGGTATTTTTGGTTATTTTCGGGTATTTTGCTTTTTTTATTAAAATACCCGAACCGACCCGAACCCGAACCGAACCCGAACCAAATTTTTAGAATACCCGAATGGGTCTTGACCCCCTACCCGAATAGACCCGATACCCGAAAAAAAAGAACCGAACCCGAATGCCCAGACCTAGTTTCTAATTTTAAGATAATCCGTATCCGTATCCGTTTTCAAAATATCCGTTATTTACTATCCATATCTGTATCTGTTTTTTAGGATATCCATTTTTCCGGATCAAAAACCGGATACAGATACGGATATTTGCGGATAGCGGATATTAATCTTAAGCCTAGCTAAGCCCAGTCCAAAATATTATGGACGGTCCGTGGTCAGCCCATAAATAAAATAGGTCATCTGGTCTAATGACCAATTTTGTCCATGGACGATGGTTGGCCCAGTTTCATTAAAAACTAGGGTTATTCAATTTTGGGGAAAAATTAAATCTCTCCGTAAAAAAGACGACGAGAAAATCGCCTCTTATCTAAAATCTCGCTGATCATCGGGACGGGTCACGAACCGGAGCTACCGAATCTCTCCACCAAGGTGATCGATCCCTTTTCTCTGTTCTGTACTTGTGTATACGTCTTTTTCATTTTGATCCAAGGATTTTTGAAGAATTGGGATCAGGAAATGTTTTGTTCATCTGCTGCTGCTTGATGGAGTTTCGTTTAATTTCTTAGGACTTGTTCGAGAGGCACAGGGTCGTGTTTAATGTTGGAACTTCTATAGCATCTGTTGCTACGGCTTGGATTGGTATGTTACTATTCGATATTTTGCTTACTATAATGTAAACCAGATTTTATTGTCTGATTTTGAAAATTTATTTGGTGAAATGGGTTTTGTTTGTCTTCAGATTTCTTGAGTTTTAAACATAATTAGTGAAGAATTTGAGATTTGTCTAGTTTTCTGTTTGAATTTGCTGCAGTGGTTGTAATACATTCATGGGAAAAGATTGATTTGCTTTGTTGTGAAATATGAGTTTGTCTTTTGGTTATTTTGGTTTGTGTATTTAACTATACAGAAACATCTTACATATAGAGTTTTTTGCATTGATTTAGTCTTTGTTGATCCATTTATCTGTTCTATGTGAATACATTAATACAATTTGATACTATTCAAGATTTCTTTTATTGTTTGCAAATTTTGGTTTCACGTTTTATTAACCCTTGAATGTTGTTAAACTATGAATGGTTTAAGTAGTGTAGTCAACCTAGTTACTGTTTAATTTAGTGTTCATATTATGGTTTTGTTTTGCTTATGGTTGTGTCAAAGATAAGTTTACTAGTCTTAGAAGTCATGTTTAAAACTTGATAAAAGAGGAAGCAAGAGAAACGTAAGAATAGAGGTGATGATGATATATAGAGAGAAGTGATGACCAACATAACAATTCAGTCACCGTCATATTAATCAAGTTCACTAGTCTAGGATTTCAGCTTCTGTATAGTTATATGTTTTTGTTCTTGTGTGTATCTTTAACAATATCAATTGTCTATTATGTTAAAATCTGAACTCTTTTCTATAGTTTTCGATTTTGGTTTTGTATTTTCTGCTTAGTTGTTTTCAATCCACCAGAAGATCATCAAATGAATCTGAATATATCTTCTTCTCTTAGCATCATTTTCGGATGTAAAGAGACATCATAGTAGTTAGAAAGTAGTTGCCTTGAGAGTCTGTCTTGAATCTGGTTTAATATGTTGTTTCATTTCTTGTGGAGTCTGTATAACATATAAATATCATCCTTGGTTTGAATCTGGTTTAATAGGTTGTTAGCGTTCGTGTTTATGTGTGTTTGAATCTGATAGCCTGCTCTTAAGATAAGCATCATAAGGGGTAGACATTTTTAAATCTGGTTTACATTATCTGTTTCAAATTCGGTTCTTGTCCCTTGTTGTTGTGTGTTAGCTGCTTTCATACTTTTTTACCATTGATATGGTTACTCGTCTTAGTAACAGATTTTGATTTAGTATTTCTTTCAGCCAATTCTTACTTGATAGCCTGCAATTAAGTTAAGCACCAGTGAGCTTTCTCTGTTTCTCTCTTTTGTTTGTGGAAATACTTGAATCCGGTCTATGGTTCTAACTGAATAACCAGGGGTTTACTTTAGTACCAGAGAGCTTTCTCTGTTTCTCTCTTTTTTGTCTGTTTCTCTGTTACTTCAGTTTGTCTAACTGAATAATTATTTGGCTGATTCATGTATGTGTTTAATTGTTTCAGAAATATGGAATTTGATACATGACACCATTGGGCTTTGGACAGCCCAATTGACAGTTCTAATCAATCTCTTCGCTTTGTTGTGTGAAATCAAGGCTTTGGCTAAGCTTCTTCCAATACCTCTAAGAATGGAGGCAACTGATATTTGGGGAGAAATCGAACGTTCTGAGAGGTATTCCTGAGAATTTGCTTAAATTTTATTTTTCTCATGCTTGCGAATTTTGGTTCCGTATAAGGAGAAATGATATTTTGTCCAGAATTAGTTTTCACAAGAATAATCTGTCTGGTTTTGGTTTAATTATGTTTAGAATTTGTAGAAAAACGATTCAGCTCATACTTGACAAGAGAAACAAGTTGAAATGAAAATGCTTATTATGTTGATGACTCAAATTTATCTAATACTTGTAAACATTTTCTGTTTTCAAGTTGCGAAATTGGCTCAGTACCAATTTTGATTGCTCATTTTTTTTGTTTTTGTTTGATGTGTATAGTTACCTAGTGTGCTCTATCTATGAAGAGGCAGAGTCATTATCCTCTTCTATACTTAAAAGAATATTTGGAAACATTGATGTTTTATCTGAGGAAGCTATTGGTGATCATCAATTGCGTGATATGTTGGAATCTGCTGGTATGGTTTTAGTCCAATCCTTGCATGGAATCGGCAGGTATATTTCATGACTGTATTCAGATTTTCTAATATGACTAGTTCTTTTCCCTCTTACTTCTATTTGGAATTGGATCTTGTAAGAAACTTTAGAGTTTTGGCTATGTGATACTTTTTGCTAACAAATTCCTTTTTCATGCAGGACAGTTGAGATTGTAAATGAGTTAAGAGATGTCTTTGGTGAAGTTGCAGCTATTCCTGTTCAAGTTCTTCTCACTGGGTATCGTTCTTGTTCTGTTTCTTTGACATTATTATAGCTTCATACGCTTGAAAGGAAGGTTTTTGGTTATCTCTGAAATATGTTTCAGAACTAGGAGTAAATGCAGTGTTTTCACGCCCGACCCGAACCGCCCGGTCCGACCGGTTAACCCACGACCCGGACACTTTTTGGTTTGGGTTTAGTGCTAATATCCGCCAATTTCAAAACCAAAAAAACCCACAAAAACCCGCCATTAACCCGCGATCCAGTGAACCGGTTGAACCGGTTGGGTATGGGTTTTAAAAATATCATTTGATTTTGGAATAAAATAGACTCTATTCAGTCATTTTTAGAATTTTTTTTAGTTTTTAGACACATTTGATGTTTTTGATTTAAATGAAACTTCACAGTGCCGTCTAAAAAGAATGAATAGAATGGTGAGAGAAATAACCGAGATTAGTTGTTTTGAATTCGCGATGTTTTATTAGTTTATTTCTGTCATTCGCGATCTTCTACTATTTTAATATTTGTTACGGTTTTAAACTTTTAAGTTGGATTTAAAATTTAATTTGAATCACTTTATTATTATTGTTAGACTTCATATTTTGTAATATAGTATGAATATTTTTTATTTTTATACTTATAAAAACTATAAAATATTAATAAATATTATATATATTAAATAAAATTTTAATCAATTGACCCGTGGTCAAACCCGGTTGACCCAGTGACCCGGTGACCTAGAAGGTAGTCCGGTTCACCGTCCGGGTCGGGTTTAAAAACATTGAGTAAATGACATTCATAACTGAAGAGGCCAGTGAGAGAAAAGAATTGAGAGGTCGTATTATTTGCTAGCTTTTACTTATTAAGGGGAGTACAATACTGCTCTCTGAATGCATTAGCATAGACAAAAAAACTGTAGAAACTTAGAAATCTATTTTATTGATCTTCTTCCCTTTTTTTCTCTTTAGAATATGCCTTCAAATATCAAGTGGTTCCTACTCGGGTGTACGTGAGATTCTGGAAGAGTTCTTTAGCATATGGGTTTACAAGGACAACCACTATATCCTAAATGATGCTGGAGTAAGTGCAAAAGGATTCCATGAGAAAAACTGTTTAGATATTGATGAGTACATGGAAGTTGTGGAGCTGTATACCTTTGGAGTTCTTGCAAAAGTTTCAAACGACATAGGCCTAGCCATTTCATGGGTTGAGAAAGCTGCGTTACCTGAGGAAAGACGACAGGTACTATTGAACCCTTTCGTGAGTTGTGTATGAACTTGTGAATGTGTTCCAACTAAGATGCTACTCTAAACTGTCTATTTCAGGGGATTTTGAGAAGATTGCATTTGTTACTTTCTCTCAAAACAGCAAACGTTCCAGACGCTAGTTCTTTTGAGGAAAATCCTAAGGATTCTTCTTATGCTGTAGTGAATAACAAGAAGTCGTTGGCTAATGAAAAGAATGATGAGATTGATTATGTCCTGAAACTCTCTAAACAACATGAACCTTGGTCACTTTGGTCATCCCATCCTCTAAGCCTCAAGGTTGGTAATACCCAATTTAGCATGTCCAGGGGAAAGTTTGCCATAAGCCTTGTTGGATTAATCATATGTTATGCCTTGAAGAGAAAACGAGCTGCTTTGATACGGTAAGAATCCTTGTAAGCTTGCTTCATACAGTATGCTTGAATGATCAGAAGTTGTGTGATGAAGAAATACATTGTGAACCACAATATAAGCTGTGTGTTTCTTTACTTGTTTCAGGATCATTCGCAGGCAAATGGAGTCCACGAGAAAAGCAATAGTAGATTTCTGGAAGCTTGCATTTTCATACCAAGTGAATCCTCTTGCAGCAATTCAATCCATACCAAGCACCACAACATGAGACAATTGGTGTACAATTCCCACCGTCTAGAAGATGGATCAGATACCTTATTTTGCATTGAAATAAAGCTGCACCCTTTTTTAGGTTTCGGCTCAGGCTTTATCACACCTATATTTAGCCACTGAAAGTGTGTTGTATAAATTAGATTCATATTCAGTTTTGTCTAGAAAATGTCTATCTGTGTTAAACCAACACTAGCCTAAGAATTGGTAAAGATTCTCCCCCCGAGAGTTCACAATTACTGCGAGCAAACATATGAATTTAATGACTTAATGATGAGGAAATACCAGAGTAACAGTCTCAAATACTTTAATACATTGGCTCAAACTTACGTCTCCGCAACTCATCCTGTTAAACAAATATCAAATTAACGAAATGTTAGTGATTTCAACTATTAATATCATTGACTCTAATGAGTCTAAAACATGGAGGACTATTGATGCAACTCGTGAGTGCCACTTATTGGTTTGCTTCAGATGAAGAACAAGAACAGCTTGGCGTATTTTTACTCAGTTTTGATTATACAACTGAAAGATTTAGACGTCTATGTCTTCCGTATCAGTGACCTAGTTTTGAAACTCTATCTCTATCAGTTGTTAGAGAAGAGATCGTTTTCGGTGTTGTTGCAACGCGAAAAATAAGATTGGTGAGACCAAAGTCCTCCGAATTTTATATATGGAATGGAATAAGTTTCTTGGTCGATGAGGAGAAGAAAGTCATCGTGTGTTGTGACAAATACATGGTAACTGAATTAGACGGCAAAAACTTGGTCTACATTATTGGAGAGTACAATAAAGTCACACAAGTTGATTTTGGATTAGTCGAATGTTGGCCATTTTTGTTTAACTATGTTCCAAGTATGACTCAAATTCACCAAGGTCTACTAGGAGGCAAAAGAAAAAGAGATGAATAACTAATAAGGTTACTGGCAAACCTTTTGGTTTTGTTTTTTTTTTGTTTGTTTTTTTGTTTCCTCTGTAATTTGTTTTCTCTTTTCAGTGTTAGCTACTTAGCTTCATCAATAAACTGACATTTCGACTAATAAATGTTTTTTTTTTTTTTGTCGGCAATTCAACATTTCATTCATAATATTAAGGTACAATGTTCCAGGAAACTACATAACTTTGATTCTTAGTTCTTGCACACTTAGCTAATACATCTGCTACATCATTTGCCTCTCTTGATATCTTACTAAATTTGTAATTCTCCTGCCGTCCAGCCAAAGACATTATGTCTTTAATATAAGTAGAGATTGCAGAATGATGCTGACCATCTCGAAGATACAGAGGGTTTTGCTTCGCCAAAAGTTGATAAAGCTCTGCAGAATCTCCAGAAAAAGTGACATCAGAGTAGCCTAAACATTGAATTTGCATGATCGCCATTCGTAGCGCCTCAGCTTCTGTCTCTAGTGGCGAAATCACTGGAGGGATAGTTGCAGATCCTTTTACAATAAGTTTTGCAGTCTGGTCATAAAGGGCCCAACCAATACCAGCTGGCTGCGATGAAGAGACCCATGAACCATCTACAAAACAAGTGTAGTGTGAAGATTGATGAACAGCTTCTTCAAATGTTTGTGGAATAAAACCAGAGAAGTTCTGCTCATTGTTGTGATTTCTCAGTAAATCTATATTGGTTTCTCTATTCCAAACGGATAAATCAACCAAAGATTTACTTATGAGACCTGGAATAGAGCATCTTTTATTTTCAAAGATGAGAGCATTTCTCTGCTTCCATAATCTCCACCCCATTATACAAAAGAGTTGCACAACATTTGCTTGTTTACTATTGAGTTTCATCAGCATATCTATGTTTTCAGAAACAGAATGGTTATCTAGAAAGTCACCTTGAGGGGATGATATAGGCGCCAGGTCCCAAACTTCTTTACTGAACTTGCATTGAAATAACAGGTGATTAACCGTTTCAGAGCAGTCACCACATATTTGACAAGTATTGTCGACTCTCAGCTTCCTCTGTTTGAGATTATCTGCAACAGGAAGAGCGTTATGCAGACATCTCCACCAAAAATGCTTGATTTTGGGTTCCACATTAATTTTCCAAATCTGGGAAAAGAGTTTCTGAGAGCTATCGCTAGTCATATTTCTATTGGCAGCTTGTTTACGCAGTTGATAGTATCCTGATTTAACAGTATAATTACCATCCTTAGTGTAAATCCAAGAGATACTATCAGCGGCTCCTGTAAAGGATGGTCTAATTGTTTTAATCAGAGACCTATCCTCAGCACAAATATATTGATCTATAATCTGCTCATTCCATCTAGAACTACCCGTGATCAAGAGATCCTGCACAACTTCTGGTTTTTGCATGATATTAACCTTCAACTTAGCAGGTCTAGGCGGGTTAGATGGAAGCCAATTATCATTCCAGATATTAATGTGTTGCCCATTTCCAACAATCCATTTAATCCCATTAAAAAGAAGTTTGTTACCTTCCAATATACTTCTCCAAGCATGACTAGATCTCCTCTTACTACCAGCTGCCAATAGACTGGATTTTGGATAGTACTTATCCTTATATAGCTGTGCTAAGAGAGATTGTGGATTCTGCAAGATCCTCCAGCTTTGTTTGGCCAGCATTGCTATGTTGAAATGCTGCAGGTCACGGATGCCCAAGCCACCCATTTGTTTTGGATTGTTGATTTTCTTCCACGCAATCCATGATATTTTACGTTGATCTTTGGATGCAGACCACCAGAACCGACGTATTGTCGATGTTATCTGCTTAATGAGCTTCATGGGAAGGAGGAAGCATGACATACAATAAGCTGGAAGGGAAGTAGCAACAGCCTTGATAAGGACTTCTTTACCTGCAGGAGAAAGAAGTTGAGAGTACCAACTTTCCATTTTTTGAGCCATTCTTTGTTGTATATAAGAAAAAGCATTGTATTTGTTTCTCCCAACAAATTCTGGTAAACCAAGATATCTCCCAAATCCTCCAATTTTAGTTATCCCCAAAATATGACTAAGATGTTCTTTCTGTTGCGGAGTTAATCCTTTTCCAAAAGTAATCGCAGATTTTTGTAAATTAACTTGCTGACCTGATATTACTGCGTATTGATGAAGAATGTGAAGCAGCGTATTGCACTCTTCATCCGTGGCTTTGCAGAAAAGTAGTGAGTCGTCTGCAAACAATAAATGCGATATTGGAGGACCTTTTTTGCTGGCTCTAAAACCATGTAATTGGCCTTTCAAGTTGAATTCTCGAATTAATGCAGATAAGCCTTCTGAGCATATAAGATAGAGATAAGGAGATATTGGATCACCTTGACGGATACCTCTTTGGGGAGTGATGTTGCCTACTGGATTACCATTAACAAGGATTGAATATGAAACTGTGGTTATGCATTTCATAATCCATGAACACCACTTATCTGCAAATCCCAGCCTCTTCATCATTGCTTCAATGAAAACCCATTCAACTTTATCAAAAGCTTTACTAATATCCAGTTTGAGAGCCATAAAGGGGTATTTAAGGTTTCGAATATGAAGCGAGTGAAGCAATTCATGAGCAATAAGGACATTATCAGTAATTAATCGGCCCGGGATAAACGCAGTTTGATTTTCTGAGATTATAAGATGAAGCCAAGGCTTGAGCCTATCAGCCAAAACTTTGGAAATAAGCTTATAAGCTACATTACATAGACTTATAGGCCTAAAGTCTTTCACCTCTTTTGGATGCTCAACTTTAGGGATCAGACATATATGAGTATGATTAATTGCAGGGTCTAGATCTCCATGATGAAAGAAAGACTGAGCAAAGCTAAGCACACCTTTTTTAATAGTTGACCAGTGATCTTTGTAGAAACCTGCTCCCAACCCATCGGGTCCTGGAGATTTATCTCTGCTCATTTGTTGAAGAGCTTTATATAGTTCTTCTTCGGTGATAGGCTTGGTTAGACTTTCATTCATTTCAGTGGTCACTCTAGGCTGAAGGCAGTCCAGAATAGCACTCATATTCTGAGGCCCTTGTGAAGTATATAGATTGGTGAAATATTCCTCAATGATACCATGTAGATCTTCGTCCTTATACCTCAGTTCTCCTGTGTTATCCATAAGAGAAATAATGCGATTAAAGTTTCTTCTCTGTTTCGTTTTCGCATGAAAATAGCGAGTATTTCTATCACCTGCTTGAAGCCATTGGACCCTACTCTTAGTGCGCCAGTATTCTTCTTCATTTATGTATTCTTTAGCAAGGTCAGCTTTAAGATCATGAATAAGAGCATAGTTGATTGGGTCCGCTTCATATGCTTGATGCAACAACCTCTTAAGCTCTTGGATTTTTTTCTGGGAATTGTTGATGTGTGTAGACTTCCATCTTGAGAGGCTGTTTCTAAACTTCTTAATTGCTTCATTAAAATTGGCCGCAGGAATGTCTTGACACTGTGTAAGCCAAACTCTCTGAATTTCATCTTTAACTTCTGATTCAAATCGCCATCGATTATCATACCTGAAGAGTTTGTGCCCTCGCCATTTTTTATCACTGGTATCCAGGAGAATAGGACGATGATCTGATCCTCCCCATGGTACTAATTGGACATGAGCTTTAGGGAACAGATCTTGCCATTCAGCAGTAGCCACAGCCTTGTCAATCTTTGATTTTACTCTGTGATTACACCTCTGTCCAGTCCAAGTGTACTTTCCTCCAAACGTTTTGACTTCATGTAATCCTGAGGAATTGAGCATCTGTCTAAAAATTCTAAAACTTGACTCTGCTCTGCGAGGTCCTCCAGATTTCTCCTCATTACTCTTTATATCATTAAAATCTCCGAGAACAAGTCTAGGCTTACTTTGATATAAACCCAATGCTGCTAGGCTAGTCATATATTTCCACAGCTCCTTTCTCTGCTTTTTCTCCGGATGTCCATAGAGATAGGTGAGACAAAAGGTGTGCGGAGTACCGTCTTCCGATATGTACATATCAGTGTAATAGAGCGTTGGCGTCTCCAAAAAGTCTATTTGAACGCGATCATCCCAAAAAACCGCCATTCCGCCACTAAGCCCATCCGGATTTACAACAAAATTATGGGCGTAGCCAAGATCCTTGCATAAGTTATTCACATAACTATAGCCGTTCTTAGTTTCAACGAGGAACATGACATCAGGTTTAGAAGACTTCCTGATGTCTTTCAAATATGGAATTGTCAGAGGGTTCCTCTTAAGCCCCTGACAATTCCAATGTAATATCTTCATTTTGGAGATGGTGGTTTAGGGGTTGCCACCTCCCCTGTATCGCCAATAGGCTGTTGAGTTCTTTGCCTGTTAGTCACTGGTTGATCATCTTTCAACAGAGCGTCCCCTTTCCAATTTTGACCTCTATCCATTGTGCTCCTGACTACATCCAACATTTCTTTCAACGTGGGATTGGACTGAGTCTCAATCTCTGTCGGAGTATTTGGCTGAGCTTGCGGGAGCAATCCTTCATCCTTCGTTAGAGAGTTTCCAGTTTTCATAGATGAGAAGGAAGCTCTTCTTATACAAGTTAAAGGTATGGATGTGTTTCCAACCTCTTTGATAGCTATGGGAGTAATCGCCGGAGTGATTGACATACTGTCTGTATCCTTCAAGAGAGGAGTAGTTGCAGGTTGTATAGAACTTATGACCTGAACTAAAGAGTCAGAGCGCTCCTTTATAGCCTCATCCTCCTCTTGACAGACACCCTCCATTGGTTCAATCGCTTGCCTCATCTCTATGTTATCCAATTGAAGATTTGGAGCTCCATAATCACATTTTGTAGCTTCATGTAACAGTGAACCGCAAGTGAAACAGAACTTTCGAAGCTTGGAAAATATAAATCTGAGCGTAACAGGAGGGGTTCCCGGCTCAAAAATAATTGACCTAACAAAGATCAATCTATCAGATGTCTTCATGTTAACATGAGCCCAAACCTCTCCTTCAGAATCCGCAGTAGCCTCCAGGATCTTAGTTTCGTCAATATGTCCCAACACTCCTCCTGCTTCTCTTACAATTGGATCGGTTCGAAAGTCTTCTGGGATATGTAAGATTTTGACCCAAAAGGAGATCTTAGAAAGAAATTCAGGTGAATTACGGTTGGTCCATCTGTCTATCGCAAGCATCCAAGAGTTAAAGTGCCACGGCCAATTCTCCAGAATCGAGAGGAGATGGTGTTCAGCCTTAAAGAAGAATTGGATTGTACCATCATCATTGATACGGCTCGTAACCCTTCCTTCTAATCTCCAAGCTTTGGGGAGTGCTCCTTTAATCCCGACAGGTTTCTGGTGTTGAGGATTTAGGGCTTTAACAAGCAAGCTTAATCGATTATCAGTGTCTCTTGATCGTCGAGCCTCAGAAGACATCTGCAGTGGCTCTCTTTCAGATCCTAAATTGAGATTTTGTAGCTTTTCCCATAACTCCTTCTCCATTTTTGCTGGATTATGAACGAAATATTAACAGCAGCCAACAATAATTAGACCGGCAAGGTCACCGGAGATGAAGATCCGCAAGAAAACGGCAAGAAAATCACCGGAAAAATGAGTCGGTGAAGAGTCGGTGGAGGATCGCTTTAGAATCGCCTAGAAGGTTTGCTTTGCTTATTTCATTTGCATAGAAAGTTGTTAAGTGATCTAACATTAATAAATGTTTAAACTGTGTAGTATGCATACTTCTTGCATTACTTGATCACAGTTTTTTATTTTTTAAGTATTATGATCAAGAAAGATCTCTATTAATTGTTGCTTACAGAACTTTCTTTCACATATGATTCACGGGAAAATTCCAAAAAAAAAAACCCAAAGTAATTTTTATTTGGACGTTTAATACCCAATTCTTTTTTATTGGAATAAAAATACATCATTTAAATATATGTTGTCTAAAAATACCTAATGTTTAAATGGTTGGTGGATTCGACCCCGTGATTTAACAGCCGTTAACGGCCGTTACGGACTCATTAACCGCGGTTAAATTTCAACTCTGCGTGTTACAACAGATATATACAACCTGTTCTCATACGTACCAATTAAATTGGCTTAGTTAGGTGGTGTGATGTTTGTTTTGTCACCCATGGAACTAGGCCTGGGCAAAATAACCGGAACCGAATACCCGAACCGAAAAACCCGAAAAAATATCAGAACCGAACCCAAACCGATTTTTAAAAATACCCGAATGGATCCTAGACCTCCTACCCGAAAAAAACCCGAACCGAACCCGAACCGAATCCAATACCCGTGGGTACCCGAATACAAATATACACCTAAAAGTATTAGTTATATTTATACTTATAATATCCGAAATACCTAAAATTACAATCATAAATCCGAATATACTAGGTATTTTTGAGTAATTCGGATACATTAGGATATATTTGGTTAAAAAGTAACTAATGATGTAGTTTTCTTTTGGGTAATTTTAGTATTTTTAGATATTTTTGGTTATATTTGGGCAAAGAGTAACCAATGTATTTTTGACAAATCGGGTATTTCGGTTAGATTTGGGTATATACGAGTAAAATACCCGAACTCGACCCGAACCCGAAAATATTTCGGGTATTTTTGGTTATTTTCGGGTATTTTGCTTTTTTTATTAAAATACCCGAACCGATCCGAACCCGAACCGAATTTTTAAAATACCCGAATGGATCTCGACCCCCTACCCGAATAGACCCGATACCCGAAAAAAAGAACTGAACTCGAACGGGTACCCGAATGCCCAGGCCATCATTCTTTCCCTCCTCCTTCTCTCCTTCTCCTTTCTCCTCATTTAACCCAAAGCTTCATCGCCGTCGCCTCCTCCGTTGATAAACAACTACGACCAGAGCCATCTCTTCTCAATTAAACCCACCATCGCGATTTCCGTCTAATTGCTGGAATATCCTCTAAACTTTATCCGATCTGCTTCCTCTAGTCGCCATTTGTAGAGGAAAGTTTAAACCTTTATCTCCAAAATTAGGACACATAACAAAGGATTGATGATAAGAAAACAACGATCTAATTACAGAGCACATAATTCTGGAATTCACAAAGTCCAAAAAAAACCCTAGATTAACGTTAAACAGTGAGGAGGAAGAAGAAGGAGAGAAGACGGAAGGGGAAAAATAAATATTAAAAAAATTACTGATGGAGAGATTCGAACAAAGTTACTCTCTGCGGACAGAACAGCCATCTAACCACCAGACTACACCAAATTCACGGTTAGACCAAGGGCAATGGGGCATTCATTTTGGAGGGGTGTAAGTATTAAAAAAAACTTATTTAATGCAAAAATTGTCTAAAAAAGAGAAAAGAGAGAGAGAAAGAAGAGAGAGAGAGTGTGAGTGTTACACCCGAGTGTAAACTTACACCCGGATGTGAAGAGAGAGACAATTTTTTGCTTTTTTTTATTACCACTTACATCCGTGAAGATGCTCCACTGCCCATGCCCTTAGTATTAGTAAACAGGATTTATATATTTGTTTCAACACGTGTTGTTGAAACTTAACTGTAGTTAATGACTCCGTAGCGGCCGTTAAATCATGGGGTCGAATCCACCAACCATTTAAACATTAGGTATTTTTAAACAACATATATTTAAATGAGGTATTTTTATTTAAACATTAGGTTGCTCTGAGTCAAAGAATTAATCTACATACTCTCTTCTAATCCACATACTCTCCTCCTTTTAATGAAAGGAGGAAACTACCCCTTTACTAGGTATACGTGGTACAACTGGTACCACCTAGTTGTACCTCCTCCTAGTTGTACCACCTCTTAGTTGTACTACAACGTAGATGTACCAGAATATTCCCTAGTTGTACCAGTTACAACCAGTATAAAAGGATTCGAACCCTGGGGGCGCGCGCGTGCGCATGGAGCTCGCAACCACTGAGCTATTGTGTTTTTCGTTGAACACTTAACGATTTAATTGTATTTAACCCTTATCACCCGAAATCAACCCTCATTAAGGGTAATTTTGTCTTTCTACCATTGAAGAGTATTTGAGACTAAATTTTGAATCTGAGGAGTATCTGAGAATTTGATCGACATTTAAATTTATTCCAATAAAAAAGAATTGAGTATTAAACGTCCAAATAAAAATTACTTTGGGTTTTGCCGAAAAAAAAAAAATTACTTTGGTTTTTTTTTGGAATTTTCCCTATGATTCACAAGGTTTTCATTCTTACCTGCGTAACAAATGCAAAGACAGAAAAGCTGACCAACCTAAATGAAATATGAATATGAATGATCCTAAAAAATGGCAAAAAGTTTTTCAAATATGTAAGTGTATGTATATTGGTTTTCCCTACCAAGATATTGTCTTATGGTGAGTTTTTAAGTACTTGTCCGGTTCTTGAGGTTTTGGTATTGCTGCTATGGACGAATAACTTCATATAGGCAGTTGCAATCTAACACGATTACTCGAAGCCAATTTGCAAATTCGAAAAAAAAAACAAAGTTACAACAAAACCGACGACAAACCACTAAACTATAACCTCTTTATACGGCTTCCACATTGAGATCAACTACCAATGATATGGCCTATGAATTCAAAGGTATAACGAAGATCCGACCAAAAGACGAGGAGAAGAATCATCCTTCCTCCAACTGAAGACAAATATTCATATATAGAAAATTTTTTTATGTTTTGTTGTTATGTTCATAAGTGTAAATTGTCAGACAATTGTTAGAAACCAAACAATAAAATAAATGACCATTCAAGTTAATTTTACAACTAAAGTCTAGACCTGAAACAAAACTCTAAAACCCAAAACCAGAAAATCTTATCATAAAGCTTAAGCCTTATAATATAGTTTTTCAAAGCTTGCTAAACTAACTCCCATCATCATAATCATCATAGAAAAACCCGAAGTTGTCCAGGAAGTCGCTGTCATATTAATCCGGAGAAATGTGGTCACCAAAATGTGGCTGCTCGAAGCAGTAGATTCTGACTATTAATTTGTTTTATTTTATCCAACAGTAGTCTTGATAAAAAAAACTTGTTGCTGCATTCTGCTCTCAATTACCTGGTGGTAAGGGAGAACGAAGGTGAGCTTAATCTGGTTAACTCTTATTCGTCTTGTATTTTATGTTTCGTTATAAAGAGTTAAAATTTATGAATCACGTACGGATGCATCTCACAAATGGGAATTGGCACTTTTGTTGGCCTTTCTGGACGCTAGATTATCTTCTAAATGCATCACAATGTCTGTTTGGTTACTATTAAAATACCTGTTGTTAGATTTCCAATATGGTTGACAGTTTTTTGTTTGTTTGTTTTTTTCATTTACAAGTATGTGTTGAACTCAACTCATGTGGTTTCTATTCACAAAGATGCACTTATCTCATCTCGTTTTTTTTTTTTTTTTTTACTTCTTAGGAAGCTTTATATTGCCGATGCAAGACCTAGGAAGAATGCATTAGCCAATGGAGCAATGGGAGGTGGCTCAGAATCACCTTCCAATTATTTTCAATCTCAAGTTAGTGAATGATCTTGGTGTTTTTATTATTGAAGTCTTGATCTTCTGGAATATCATGATTTTAGTGACTATGTTTCTTTCTTCAGATTGTTTTCTTTGGCATAGACAACATACATGCAATGAGGGAGAGCTTTTCCCGCGTTAGAGATTATTTAGATATGCACGGTACAACATCATCTGATGGGAGATCATCGTTCTTGGTGAGTACTGAATATCCAGTAACTTTTTTGACAGATTTCATTGAGGGGATACAGTATGATATATAATATTTTAATGTTGCTTATTATCATAAAGATATATGTATGTATGGATTCTGCAGAGACACGGTGGTTGGACCTGGGGAGGAGGTAATCTTAGTAGTATGTCTGCTTCAGTGTCTTTACTTGGAGATAGTGGCTGGTTGATACACATCCAGAGCGTCTTAGCTGGTGCAGCATGGATAGCTGCACGTGTTGCTATGGAGTCGGCATCAGTTCTTGTGCACTGCAGGTTAGCTACCTTGACTCACATCGATCACCGACCAACTGTTTAATTTGGATACCAATTTCTGTCCCCTGATAAGATGAATATGCGTCTGTTTTTAGCAAAACCTTCTATATATTATCATCAGGGTGAAAAAATATTATTAGTTATGTCATGACTCATTGTATGTCATTGCGCAGAACAACTCAGCTTGTTTCTCTTGCATGCTTCTTGCTTGATCCATACTACAGAACTTTTGCTGGGTTTCAGGTATTCCCTGTGCTTATTTGATGTGACTGATTTTACTTAAGTGTCATAGAATATGTTTTGCAACTGTAAAAATTTAGTTAGTCGCATAATTTAATGGTTTACAAGTGTAGACTTGGAGTACCATATCGAATTCTATTCTTAGTATCCATTCATGTTTTGCTATGCACCCTATGAAGATGTTACCGTATCATGTGTTCTTTCCAACTAATTGTGCATCAACATTCTATATGAGATTCTTGTTCGCTACCCTGTTGGATTGGCTTGCTTTTGGGCACCCATTTTCGGATCGTGTAGGAATGCCTAACATATCAGGATCTGGTAATATTGACTTACCAAGGCAGTCTTCTTCTGCTGGAAGTTTCCCTTCATCTCCTGTGCGTCAGTCTTCAGGATCAGCAGCCCGAGCAATTATTCCTCTTGCAATTATAGTAATACTTTTGGTTTGTTTAGATCTATGTCAATGGGTTGGCAGACCAACAGCTTATAGTATGTTTACATCATCTATGTGTTTCCAGTGGATTGATAGCGTTTCACAGCTAATGCGGATGTATCCTTGTGCTTTTGAGTTCTCTCCGGTATGTATGAAGTCAAACACATTTCTGAAGATTTCATGTTCAACTTCTTCCAGTAATAATAGTGTACTCATTTGTCTTCATATTTGCTGTTGCAGACTTTCCTGGTAGATTTTATGGATTGCTTGCTTTCTTGTCGTTTTGGGAACTTCTTATGCAACAGGTAAAACTTTCTTTTGAAGCTCTAAACTGAAGTGATTGTGAAAACAATTGGTATTATTATGTTTTACCAATATCTGAGCTGGTGAAAAAGAGAAGGAACAATGTGGGATTGCTGATGCCTGTGGATGCCTATGGGCATACTTGACTGATCTGCGTTCATTTAGTGCAACTTCTCATGTCCATTGTAACCCATTCTATGATCCTTTGAAATATGACGGCCCATTACTACCACCAGCAGCATCTCTAGCTCCTACCCTTTGGCCCCAGTTCCATCTGCGGTGGGCTTGTCCCGAGGAACTAAAGCTGCAGATATCGGGGTCCAATGTAGAGCCATGACAGTGAAATATTCTGAAATGCAAAAGGTAACTTAATTAACTCATCTCTCTTACCTGCTCTCTTTGTCTATATATTGTATCAAAGTTTTTAACATTCTAATTGATTTGAAACAGGAGAAAGAAGTAGCAGAAAGAAGAGTGGACGAGATATCTTTCGCAATTGGAGTCATTAAGTGCAGAGTTGCTAAGAGAAAGGCATTTGAGTTGGGTAGCTAGAGAATCAGCAAATCGAGCTACAAAGAATTCAAGTGGACAAAATTTGGTGGAGTGTTTGCACAAGTTGAGTCAAACAATAACTTTAACTCTCTCTCCATCTCCTCTTAATATTGGACAGAAAAATGTTCTTATCAAGACAACCGAATCAAAATACTTTTAAACCAAATATAATTGAGAAACACGGAACAGCTGGAGCGAACAGCATATGTTTCTGCAATGCCAATAAACACAAAAAACACCAAAGAATCAATTTTCAAATATGACTAGATGTCGCAAGCGTAAATCTAAAATGAGATTAGATTTACGCTTGTTGTCATCACAAAACACGACCAGTTTTGAAATAAGAGACTACTTAAACCTTGTCGGCTGTTTTTGGTCAAAGACTCAAAGTGTGTAGATATACCTGGAGCATCTGACCAAGTTATACTTAGTTTTACCTTTTAGTATCAGAAATTCCTAAGTTACGAAAAAACGTAGTTATACCAAGTTCTACTAGTTTTCCAAAGTTTATAGATTATACCGTTGAATTTCCGCGAGAGATTGAATCTGTTGCTTCAAAATCCACTTCGAGTGGTGTTTCTTCTTCTTCAAGGATTGTCTCTAGGATTCGATACAGTTAGGTTCTTTGTTCGAGCCATTACTCCCTTGCATAAACCTACAAACAAAATCAATTAGATTAACAACAGATTCCACAAATTTTTCTAATTTCAATCTAATTCTACCCAAAATCGAAAAAAAAACAACAGATTAGACAAAGTTAGATTAGGATCGACGAAAAAATAATAGAAGAAAAACATGATGAAAGTAATTACTCAAATTGGAGAAGTAGATCGACACGAATTTTACCAACTTACGCAAATAAGGAAGTTGTATGTAATTATACCGAGTTCATAGAATTTGACCCGATTACATAGAATTTGGATATTTTTTACCCATTTTGCTTGGTTGGGTTGGTAATAAAATTCAATTTCAAAGGGGTTCCAAAGTATTTCTCTCCTTTTTCGATTTAAAATAATTCAAAATTAAATTCGAGCATTTGAGAAAAAAAATTGAAGATGGGGAGCTCCTGAGAATTTGATTGGTTAAAATGCTATTGAACAAGTGTCGTTTTGTTGGAACTAGTTTTCACTAAATGATGATACTTTATAGTGGAAGGCGAGAGGTTTAAGTTTTTTTTAGATGAAAACTAGAAAAATAGTCAAAAGAAATCTCAAATCTTTGTAAGAGTGAAGGATTTGGCGTTTTATTTAACGATTTAGTTCCATTGGTTACTTCTAGTCACCATAGTGACTAAAAGAAGAAAGGAACTAAGCATAAGATAATACTAGGCAGCTGAAAAAAAGAAACAAAGGGTTCTTCTTGAAGCTGATTCGAAAATCCACAAGTAAAAGTATTTGAAGTTAAGGTCTCATTATTGCTTTTGCGATGTTGGCATTGCGAGAGATACTGAAGTTGGAATATCTTTCCACTGTTGTGTAACAGTTTTGATCTGAGTGAAAAAGTCCACTCCTGCTTTGCCTGCAACAATGTTCCACTTGAGAATATAAGCAAAGAGAAAGAGAATGGATCTTGTTCTGTTTAGTTTTGACAAAACTTTTTACCATAGAAGTTAAGATCTCCTGCGAATGAGGCCTTGTTCCCGGTGAAGGAGAAGAACGGTAATGGAACCGGGATTGGAACATTAATACCGATCTGGTCAAACATTAACAACAACAAAAAGAAGAGATCAAAAACATGTCATCAATTGTTTACAAAAAGTGTTGTATTTTATAGGGTCCAAAGTTCTTCATACCTGTCCTGCTTCTATGTCCATCTGGAACTTTCTTGCTGCTGCCCCCGACGAAGTGAATATTGCAGCACCGTTCCCATACCTGTTGAAGGCGTAAATAGCAAATTGTTGAAGAATACGAGAAAATGATCTTAGTATTAAAATGATATCTATGTGATACAAAAGGGTGTTTACTTGTTTTTATTTATTATGGATATGGCTTCATCAAAACTGCTTGCCTGTAAATGCATATGTCACAAAGGTATCAGAGGGCATTAAGCTCACAATTCAGAAATATATGATTGAAATAAAACTAGTTTTCCAATCTGACCTCCATGCACACAAGAACAGGGCCAAATATTTCCTCCTGCAATGTGCCAAAAGAAAAAAGAAATGTAAGTTTCAAGTAGAATGCAGATTATTTGCCTTAATACCAAAATAATAGTACCTTGTAACACTCCATGTCTGGGGTAACACCAGATAAAATGGTTGGACCGATAAAATTCCCTTTCTCGTATCCTGGAACCTGTTTGTTGTAAGAGAAAATATAAAAACTTCTCGGACCAGTCGATCTTTGCATTGTTTTCAAGATTACACAAAGATTATTAAGTCAACAATATCAGTCCAGCAAAGGCAGATCAAAATATTTCTGCGCTTCTTGATGATTACTATTTCATAAGAATGTGGAGGGTAGTGCTATATTTAAGGCATGAGTCTGTTGCAATAGCAGTATATATGGAGAATGGGAAAATACCACAATATCTCTTCCGTCAAGCAGCAATTTAGCACCATCGTCTACACCAGACTGAATCAATCGGCATATCCGTTCTTTCGCCTAGCCATATCAAAATTTAAAAATAAGGTATACATATTAAACAACAGAAAAAATGCAAAACTAAACATACTTTTTACACTTGTAGGTTCAGCAGTAGTCACGACCTATATCAGAGGTTTGTGCACGAAATTACCTGTTTACTAATCACAGGTCCCAGGTCTGCATCTGGTTCTGACCCACATGTGACTTTAAGGGCCTTCGCTCGCTCAACGAGTTTATCCTCCCTGGTTAGTATTAGACAAGTAAAGCTAATCTTTCAATACTTTCAAATGAAAATCAACAGGTCTCACACAGATTCTTCAGTTACTTTTAATATTAGGACACCACAGTAGTCAATCCAAATTTATAAAAGAAAAAAGTGTTATCTTAACAATCCTATATATGGTTCAGGCACCCTAAACATGTGGACTTTGTAAACCGTAGTCCGTTGGAGAGAAAAAGATTACAGGCAAATGTGTTTATCACAGAAATATAAGATATTCGAGAAGGTGACACCTCAAATACTTGGGAGTAATTTGAATAAATAAAGTTAGCAGTACCATGATTTTGAATCCCCAACAAAAACCACTGTACTCAGTGCCATGCATCTCTGGCCAGCGGCACCAAACCCAGCAGCCAGTAGCGCATTTAAAGTTGCATCGACGTTGGCATCAGGTAAGACAAGTCCATGATTTTTCGCCCCCATATTTGACTGAGTCAATATTTTATAAGTAATTTGACTAATGTCGTTTCGATATAGTAAGGAAGAATTTTACAGGGGTAAAGATTCAAGATGTTACCTGAATACGTTTTCCTTTAGCTGCTGCTCTTGCATATATATGCATTCCAGCCTTTAAACAAAACAATGCATTAATACAAAAGTTAAAACGAAAAAATTGAGTTCAGAAGATTAGCAATTCTGAAATCATCAATCCATATTAACAGATTTTGTAGAGATTTAGGGTATGATTAGTATACAATTAACGTTTAATCAGACAGCTGAACTAATTACACAGGACACTGACTAGCTGAAAATTTGTAAATATTATTCAGCATAACTTGGTCAAACGCAAGTCTGCAGGCTATAGAGGAGCAACATAAAAAAATGTACTTACAGTGTTGGAGCCAACAAAAGAAACAGCCCTTATATCTTCATCATCACAGATAGCATTCACAGTATCCTGTGCAATAGATGCATTTTTAGTGGCAACAAAGGAAGTGACGATATCTTTACAAATTAGGTGCCGTTAATTGCAACTATTCACCATACTATCTCTAGACAGGAATCCTTTCTTTAACAATTCAAATGCTAACAAATAAAAAATTTAGCAAGAGAAGAAAGCTTAAACATAACCTACATTGGTGCCATGAACGATATTGAGAACCCCATCAGGTAATCCAGCTTCCATTGCCAACTCCGCAAGTATTACAGAAGCACCTGGAGAAAGCAAGTAAGAACAATAATCAATCAATCAAGAGAAGGGACCTTCATTGCTATAGTGGACAACAGTCAACCAATAATTCATGTGGTAAAGTATAACATTTAGAAAACGTAATACATCTAAGAGCGTTTAGCTCATTATATTGTGTATACTGGCATCAGCGATATGTTGGCAGAGTCAGAAAGTCAAGATATTATGAACTTCCCATACATCAGTTAAACATCAAAGAAGTGTCTTTTAGTAACTGGAATATTTCGAAGGAATAAGAGCAGTTTACCAGGATCCTTCTCTGCTGGCTTCAGAATAAAGGTATTACCACATGTCACTGCAACAGGAAACATCTGCACTAACAAACACATATTAAATACGCAGACTTCACAGAACACGATCACAAAGAATTACGGTTATACGTATCACGTATGTATTATATGTTGAAGGTAAATGCTGGTATATGCACCACTAATATAAAAAAGGGCTTAGCATTTTACCCATAAAGGAATCATTGCTGGAAAGTTGAATGGACAAATGCCAGCACAAACACCTAATGGCTCTCTAATACTATATGTATCAACTCCATTCGACACATTAGGGACATATTCACCCATCTGTAAGGTTGCCATTCCACATGCATGCTCCACAACCTCTGCGTAAGAAAACGAGTACCAAAAAACTAATTAGTATTGGCTCTGCTCTGTTTGTCAATCATATAACCAAACCTGCACTATTAAACTAACCCAACCCACGGAAGATATCACCATGTGAATCTTTTAACGTCTTTCCTTGCTCGGTAGTGATGTTCATAGCAAGTTTATCCTACAAAAAGATTCAAACTTTAAGCCAAGGACATGTCAAGATCATAAAAAACTAAACCAATTAGTTATACCATATTCTTGCGTATAAGCTCTTGAAACTTTAGCATAACACGCTGCCTGGTAGTAATCGGCGTGTTTCTCCATGACGGAAACGCTTGCTTCGCAGCGGATACCGCCGCCTTAAACTCTTCATTAGTAGTCAATGGAACTTTAGACACAACTTCTTGTGTAGCCTAATAATAGCAAATCAAAAATTACATCAAAGTTTAAACCTTTAAATAAGAAAACAACACAGTGAAGGGACTCATAAGAGAGCTTGCTTACAGGGTTTATAACATCGATAAACGAAGATGATTGAGAATCAACAAAAGAACCTCCAATAAGATTTGGTACTCTCTGAAAACAGAAGAATCACATCAAAATCAAAACTTTTAAATAAAAATCACATCAAAATCAACCCAAGAACTCACCGGAGGCATTTGTGGTTGAGTAGATTTCTCCGGCGACGTTGATAACCAAGAGCTTCGAAGAGCGAGAAATTGAGGTCTCAAAGGTCTCAGATTGTTACCTGAAAACAGTAACAAAAACAAGCTTCGATTGTATCGAAGTCTGCAGATTTTGATTCTAAGTAAAAGAGAATCGAGAATTTACCAGAAACTCGTAGCAGCATCGTTGTTTGATTTGTTGTTGTTGATGATGATCGGAGTTTGGTGCCGTCTGCTGCTTCTCTATAAGCGTTTTTTGGTTTTGGTTTTGGTTTTGGATTTGAGTGATGAGTGAGTGCTGACTCGATGTTGATCGGGTTGCGAAGTGGTTGGATTTTGCCACGTGGTTAAATATGTACCGTTAGATATATAAAGATTCAAGATTCTTTTGTTTGACTTTCACCAAGATATAGAAATAAAAAAAGTACAATTGCTTTCCTTATTACTTTGTTAGCCCAATGACCAATTTTTCTAAATAAAAAGGGCGTGGAAGCGTAGGAGTTTGTTCTTGTTGGTCTGTTTTATATGAAGCCTATAGTTTTATAGAATCAAATAATATATATATATATATATATATATATATATTTAACTTTCAGAAATAGTTAATGGTCAAAAAATCAAATAATCAAATCCTAGCATTGATATGTTATTTGATAATTTACAAAATAATGATTTTAAATGGGTTATATAAATATAAAAACCATATAAGAGTAGATAATGTAAGATTTGGCAACTAAAATATTCGAATTAAATTGCTGGTCCGAAATATGACGTTAATAACTTAAAACTGACATAAATCAACTTAAGCCTAAGCTAAATCTCAAGCGTGTCATACGAAAACGAAAGTTTACGCAATAGAAAAGATTACGCAATATAAAAACGAAACTGACATAAATCAACTTAAGCCTAAGCTAAATCTCAATTGTAGAAAAGATTACGCAATATTGCGCCGGCGTCATACGAAAACGAAAGATATAGAAAACAAGCGTGTTCGCCGGAGAAGGAGAAGATGGAAGATTTGCTGAAGGAGATAGAAGAGATCTTAAGGAGGAAAGAGATAAAGCATCGAGCGTGTTCGTCGGAGAAGCTAGATTGTTGGAAGAGCCTAGATGGGGGAGCCTACTTTCTAGAGAAAGTAAGAGCAACGATATTTGTAGGATAAGGGAAATGCAGTGATATATGAAGCACTTTGTGATGCCAAGAAAGGCTATCTTGCACGATATCGAAGAGTCGCAATCGCCAAACCCTAGCTTGACGAAATCAAAGTCTCAAAGAAAGGTAAAATTTGTGTAAGAGAATGTTCCACCTACAGATCTAAATTCGTTGATGCTTGATCATAGGTCGTCTCTTAGAAAATTGAAAAGTCATTTGCCTCTGTGTCCGCCTTCGTCCAATTCATGGGAAGAGCATAGTGTATCATTTTCACATGGTATAGTTGGTTTCCTAATCAGCCAATTGATGTGGAGTTCAGAACCATACCAAATCGAGAGCATATCATACCTACCGATACACGTACCAAACCTATCCCACATTTTCACTTGATTTAGCGAGTCAATCACCCCTCTTATTCCAACATTTTTTCTTGAATCGATCCCACAAAAGAGAAGCGTCTTTCATCGTGTTAGATCTTGTTGGGGTCGGATTTCATCCCATAGCACCGAGCCGAACTTCGAACGCCTCATGGAACTTCTGAAGACACCACGGTGAAGCGAGCCATTCACCTCGGTGCAAACTGCCATTCACCTCGGTGCAAACTGCCATTCACCTCGGTGCAAACTGCCATTCACCTCGGGTCACTGCATTAGTTGCCTCGGGGAATGCCCGTAGTCTGCTCGGGGTCTGTCAGCAAGCTTGTGAACCCGAGCCGGCTCCCTTCAAGTGCCCGAGCCGGTTCACTCCGGGAATCCGAGCCGGTTCGTGTCAAGACCCCCGAGCTGGCTCCTTCCGTGGACCCGAGCCAGTTTCCCTCGGGAGCCTGGGCCGTGCCTCTCTTGTCCCCGAGCCGATTGCACAAGTCACCCGAGGAAAAGACTTGGTAAAATATTCGTCTTCAAAGTACCATTTCCGAGTAGGTCGTCATTTCCGAAAGAGAAGGATCATTTCCGATAAACCCGGAAATGATAAGGAAGAATCTCAAAGGATCGACTCAAATCAGGATATCTTCCAAGAAACTCCGAAGAATAAGGAAATTATCCTTATTCCGCGATATTCTAAGCCGACTTCAAGATAAATGGAAATCTTCCGAGAATATCGTGGGAGAGGCGGTTTATCACCCCTATATAAAGAGATTCAAGGCTCTCGCAGAAAGCAAGGAATATCGCTCTAGAATTTACACTACGCAAAAGCTCTCACAGCACAAACATCTTTTCTTTTACGATCAAACTCTTGTACGATCAAAACTACTCTTTTCATCAATAAGATCAAGAACACCATCTTTGGTTACAGTTGTTTCTGTTGTTCTTTGAGAATTCACATTTATCGTATCCCTAAATTAAAACCCTAGACAAATCTCGATTGTGTTAGTTTCGACTTCCACAGTTTGGCGCCGTCTGTGGGGAGACTTTAGAATTCTCTTACTCTAAGAAGCAGAACTCGATTACCGAAAAGGACGATGAACGAAGACGGTCGTCAGACACCACCAGCCGGAGGAGGGATCCCGAACCCTCCGAACCCTCTGAATCCACAAGCCGATCCGACGATCATAGCGACTCTAGCCGAGCTGAAAGACCTGATGGTTAAATTCCAGAAAAAGCTGACGACCAAGAGAAAGCTAACAAAACCTTGGCGCAGCGAGTCGACGAAATCGCAACACGTGGGCAACAAAAAACCACGCATTTCCAGACTCGGCCGCCACGGGCTCGGAGGAATTTGCCTGACATCAACCCAACAAGACTCACGTTCGCAACACCAACTAACAACACCAGAGTCGCAACCCGAGCCGACCCTGCCGGACGCGAGAACCAAGATGATCCTACCGAACCAGACGCAGTGGACGTGACAGACGAGCCAGATGATTTGCAAGACGAGCGTACCCGAGCCGGAGCTAACTCCGCCGAGCGAACAGACCTTACTGATGACGAAGAAACTAAGGAAAACATAAGGTGGGCCGAAGAATCCGAAGGAGAGGACGAGCTAAGCAAGATCCGAGCTTCCCTAGCCAAGGCGGAAGCTGATATGAAGCTCGTCAAAACCCAGATACATAGCGTTTTGTCCTCTGCACCAAACATCGACTGAATTTTGGAAGAATCTCGGAATACGCCTTTCACCAAAAGAATTTCCGAAACGACGATGTCCAACCTGGGAAAGTTCAGAATCGACTCTTACAACGGATCAACCGATCCGAAGTGCCACATTAAATCATTCGTGATATCTGTGGCCCGAGCCAGGTTCAAACCCGGGGAAAAGGATGCAGGTCAATGCTTACTGTTCGTGGAACACCTCAAAGGACCCGCATTAGAGTGGTTTTCAAGATTGGAACGAAATTTGATTGATAGTTTCGACGAGCTGTCGACACTGTTCCTCAAGCAATACTCCGTGCTCATCGACCCCGGAACCTCCGACGCGGATCTGTGGTCCCTGTCTCAACAGCCCACCGAGCTGTTAAGAGATTTCCTCAAAACATTCAAATCGACGCTAGCCAAGGTCGAAGGAATTACAGATGTAGCCGCGCTTTCGGCTTTAAAGAAAGCTCTCTGGTACAAGTCAGAGTTCAGGAAAGAGTTGAATCTGTCTAAACCGACAACAATTCACGACGCGCTGCATCGAGCCTCGGATTTCGTCGCCCACGAAGAAGAGATGGCGCTGCTAGCAAAGAGGCATGAGCCAACGAAACAGGCGCCCCGAGCCGAGAAAACCGAGAAAGCCCAAGCGACACCCCCGGTCCAGAAGAAGACACGTGAGAGCGGTACGTATACGCATCACGAAGGGCGCAATTTCTCGGGATACCATAGCTACCAGATTGATACGCCCCGAGGCCATGGCCGCGGCAGAGGCCGAGGCCGTGGGCGAGGAAGAGAGTCCTTCACCTGGACAAGGGATCAGTCACCGAGCAATGATCAAGAATACTGCAAACACCATAAAATTTTCGGCCACCATAGCTCGAGATGCCGAAGCCTCGGAGCTAAGTTAGCAACCAAATTCCTAGCTGGAGAGCTCGGGACGAACGTCACTCTTAAGGATCTCGAGCCAGAGCCAGAGCCCGAGCAGACCAACCCAGGAAGAGACCCCGAACCAAGAAACCAGGAGTCTCAGAAAAGAACCTGGGGGTCGGAAGACGAAGACCGAGATGGTATGCGGCAGAAGGTTCTTACCATAATGGGTGGATTGCCATACTGTCCTGACACCGTAGCGGCAATCAAAGCTTATCAACGCCGAGCCGAGACGCCTAGCAACTGGACAAGACGCTTCGATCGACCTAACGACGTGATCACATTCGAAGAAAGCGAGACAAACGGGCTCGACATGCCTCATAACGATCCAATCGTCGTCACCTTAGCGATAGGAGACCATGATACTTACCGAGTATTAATTGACACCGGCAGCACCATCGACGTAATCTTTCGCGAAACGCTCCGACAAATGAACATCGACATGTCTCAGGTGACTCCGACCCCGAGGCTTGTCCTCGGGTTTTCAGGGGAAACTTTGATGACGCTCGGAACCATCCAATTACCAGTCCGAGCCAGCGGGGTAACAAAGATAGTCAACTTCTCAGTCACCGATCGACCTACCATCTACAACGCCATAATGGGAACTCCGTGGTTAAATCTAATGCGAGCTGTCGCATCAACATATCATCTGTGTGTCAAATTCCCGACCCCCAATGGCGTGAAAACGATCTGGGGCAGTCAGGAAAATTCTCGGATGTGTTTCATGGCAGCACACAAACTCCGAAACCCTGTCACCGAAGCGAAGGCAGAAACAGATCGCAAGAAATCAAAACTTGGCCGGAGTGAAGAGAAGGCTATATCTAAACAGTTATAGCAATTACAGATCGAGGAGGAGCGCGAGGAGAAGAAGCCTACCTCGGATCTTGTAATCTCCATTAGCCTCGACGACGAACGGCCTGAACGATGCGTGGAAATTGGCAGCGATTTAACCGAGGAAGTCAAGACCGAGCTCATCTCATTCCTCAAAGAGAACATCAACACCTTCGCCTGGTCGGCTGAAGATCTACCTAGGGTAAGCATCGACGTAATCTGCCACGAGCTGAATGTTGACCCATCTTTCAAACCCATCAAGCAGAAGCGAAGAAAATTGGGTCGGGATCGCGCAGATGCCGTGAACGCCGAAGTAGAAAAGCTCTTAAAGATCGGCTCGATCTCGGAAGCAAGATACCCAGACTTGTTAGCAAATCCTGTCGTGGTTAAAAAGAAGAACGGCAAGTGGAGAGTCTGCGTCGATTTCACCGATTTGAACAAAGCTTGCCCTAAAGACAGTTTTCCACTCCCACATATCGATCGCTTAGTGGAAGTAACCGCGGGAAATAAGTTGCTATCGTTCATGGATGCTTTCGCAGGATACAATCAGATTCTCATGCATCCCGACGATCGCGAGAAGACAGCTTTCATCACAGACCGAGGTATCTACTGTTACAAAGTCATGCCCTTCGGACTCAAGAACGCTGGCGCAACGTATCAACGGCTCGTCAACAGGATGTTCTCCGAGCAGCTCGGAAAGACGATGGAAGTTTATATCGACGACATGTTAGTCAAGTCCCTTGAAGAGAACGATCACATAGCCCATCTACGCGACTTTTTTCGTCAGCTCAACAAGCACAACATGAAGCTCAACCCGGCAAAATGTCGTTTCGCGGTAAAGTCGGGAGAATTCTTGGGATATCTCGTAACTCACCGAGGCATCGAGGCAAACCCGAAGCAAATCGATGCTCTATTGAACATGCCCTCACCACAGAACAAGCGCGAAGTCCAACGTCTCACCGGGAGAGTCGCAGCCTTGAACCGATTCATCTCGCGGTCCACTGACAAATGCCTGGCTTTCTACGATACTCTGCGCGGAAACAAGAAATTCGAATGGACCGATCGATGCGAAAAAGCTTTCCAGGAACTGAAGAAGTATTTGGCTAATCCACCGGTGTTGGCGAAACCAGTCCCAGGCAAGCCATTATTTCTGTACATCGCAGTCTCTGATACGGCGATAAGTGGAGTCATAGTCAGGGAAGACAGAGGAGAGCAGAAGCCGATATTTTATGTCTCGCAAACCTTCACCGACGCGGAGACACGCTACCCGCAAACTGAAAAGCTCGCCCTTGAAATAGTAATGTCAGCTCGGAAGCTACGGCCATATTTCCAGTCTCACTCAATTGTCGTCATGGCGCCCGTATCACTCCGAACCATCCTGCACAGTCCAAGCCAATCGGGACGCCTGGCCAAATGGGCAGTAGAACTCAGCGAGTACGACATCGAATACAGGAACAAAACATGTGCGAAATCTCAAGTCCTGGCCGATTTTATCATCGAGCTGCCAACAGAGAACGCCCGAGAAGGGTCACCCAACGCTGTTTGGACCCTCCACGTCGACGGCTCATCCTCGAAACAAGGTTCTGGCGTCAGGATCCGCCTAGCATCACCAGAGGGTGAAATCCTTGAACAATCCTTTCGGCTGAATTTCGACGCGACTAACAACGTGGCTGAGTACGAAGCGCTGATAGCAGGACTTAAGCTGGCTCGGGGACTTAAGATCAACAAGCTGCGAGCCTTTTGCGACTCCCAGCTCGTGGCTAATCAATTCAATGGAGAATATGCGGCTCGCGACGAACGAATGGAAGCGTATCTTGCTCTCACGCAAGACTTGGCGAAACAGTTCGGCAAATTCGAATTAACCAGAATCCCACGAGGTGAAAACACATCGGCCGATGCCTTAGCAGCTCTGGCTTCAACCTCCGACCCGAATCTAAAGAGAATCATACCGGTCGAGTTCATCGAAAAGCCGAGCATTGATGAAAATAGCAAGGATCAAGTTCTAACAGCTCGGGAGACAGAAGAACCGGAAGAAATTGACATCGAACTACTAAACCAGCAAACTACGGACGCAACTGAGCCCGAATACGGAAGCGACGCCAAATGGATCGGAGCCATCCGAAGCTAGATAGCCGATGGAGAAGTTCCTACTGAAAAATGGGCAGCTCGGAAGCTTAAAGCCAAAGCGGCTCGGTATACTCTGATCGACGGAGAACTCTTTAAATGGCGATTTTCCGGTCCCCTCCTTATCTGTGTCGAAGGAAATGAGGCTCGAAGAGTCATGGAAGAAGTACACGGCGGATCTTGTGGGAACCATTCTGGCGGGAGAGCCCTGGCTATAAAGATCAAACGCCACGGATATTTTTGGCCGAGAATGGTCAAAGACTGCGAGAAGTTTTCTCAACGGTGTGATAAATGCCAGAGACACGCGCCAACCATTCATCAACCCGCCGAGCTCCTCTCTTCCATCACTTCGCCTTATCCATTCATGCGATGGTCCATGGACATCATCGGACCTCTACACGACTCCAAGCAGAAGAAACTCGTCCTCGTACTGACAGACTACTTCTCCAAATGGATCGAGGCGGACTCCTACGCCAGCATCAAAGACGCGCAGGTCGAGAACTTCGTCTGGAAGAACATCATATGCCGCCACGGAATACCTTACGAGATCGTTACAGACAACGGATCGCAGTTTATTTTGGCTCGGTTTGAAGGATTCTGCGAGAAATGGGGAATTCGCCTCAGCAAGTCTACGCCTCGGTATCCTCAAGGGAACGGACAAGCCGAAGCGGCAAACAAGACAATTCTCGACGGAATAAAAAAGCGCCTCGACGCGAAGAAAGGCCGCTGGGCCGATGAATTAGAAGGAGTACTATGGTCGCACAGAACCACGCCGCGGCGAGCCACGGGAGAAACACCTTTCGCCCTTGTCTACGGCACGGAGTGTGTGATTCCCACCGAAGCCGAGATCCCGAGACTGAGAAGACGTTTTCTCCCCGAGCAGGAAAATTCCAACACTCAGATGATGCTGGACGAGCTGGACTTAATTGACGAAAGAAGAGATTCGGCTTTGATCCGTATGCAGAACTATCAGAATGCAACGGCTCGGTACTACAATTCTCACGTGAAGCATCGCCGCTTCCACGAAGGAAAGCTCGTACTGCGCAAAGTTTTCCAGAATACCGCCGAGCAGAACGCAGGTAAGCTCGGCACGAATTGGGAGGGACCCTACACGATCGCAAAGGTAATCCGTCCCGGCGTCTACGAACTCATCAATATGAACGGCAAAGCGGTACCTAGATCCTGGAACGCAATGCATCTAAGGAAATATTACCGCTAAAAACCTAAGGTACGCATGTACTTGAACTACGGGGTGGCTTGATCCCTGAAAAGGGTACGTAGGCAGCTCGTCCTCGGACGAGTTCAGCTACCCCGCCTAATTAAAAAAGGGGGGGAGTGGGTCCGTATACATATACTCCCACTAAAATTTCATTCTTTCTAAAGTTTACCCTTCGGGTTTTCAACCCAAATCCACCTCGACATTTTTCCCAAAACTCATCTCGGGAACTTTTACTATCCTCTTATCGACCCACAAAGCTAACAGTTCGCTCGGATGATGGCCATGTCCACGAACAGAGAACTCATTTCACCGCTTCGGTTACAGCGCGCTATATAAGTATTCGAGACAATTCGGTCAGAGATATCTGACCACCAAGAGATTGTCTTCGGAAAACCCAGTCGACTCCGACACTGGTACCCCAGTTCGCTTCTAAGCACTGGCTTTGACTATATCAGCTCGGGTCGCAACCGATAGAGATTAGTCCCATATAACCAAAACCCAGTTACCTTAACACTGGTGAACGATCCATTTCACTTTCAGTTCGGAAGTAGAAATAGTTCGGGAGAATTAACTTTTTCACATCACTTACAAAAACCCAGTTATCTTAACACTGGTTCGCTATTCCGAAAGATAACTCCTACTGAACCGAAGCTCATTTTTACCAAAACCCAATTACATTGACATTGGTGTATAATTCGGTTCGGAAGTTAAAATGACTCGGAAAAGACTAACTCCTCGATGAAAAAGTCATGTTTACGAAGTCACTTCGGGAGCAACTCAAGATGAACGAAACAATTCAAGTGTTTAAGGAAACATGCATTCAAAAGGGATAAAGCCGTCCAGGCACAAGTCTTACAAAAAGGAGAAGAATCAAAACAAATCCAGAACATAAAAGAAGGGGCGCCTCGGGATCACTTATCCTGCTCCTCGTCTGGAACAAGCGCAGCCTCGGAGCACAGGTTCGTCCCTGCTTGATCTATAACTCCAACTTCGATCGCCTCGCCCTCCACCGACCTATTCCCAAGGCTATCGTGAGCAGAGTCGGGCGACACCGGAGGAATCTTCAAAGTTTCGAGCAGCTCGACCGCGAGCTGAGAATACTCCGCTTCGGCGTCCCCGAACTCTTCTTTCCATGCCTCTACCTCTTTCTTCTCGTCCTCGATCGACTTGCCCGCCTCGAGCTTGGCAATCAGCTCGGCGTTAGCCTTAGCTTGGGAGAAGTACATGTATCGATCAGTGACCTGGTCGAACTGTTCCAGCTTCGCCTCGATCGTTTTGATCTGCTTGGCGAATTCTTCGGTAACCTCCCTCTTGGCAGCCTTCCTGGCTCGAGCAACCTCGGCCTCCCGAAGGGACTTCTCCTCGGTAAATAGACGGTTGAGGCGCTCAATCTCCGCTTTGGCTTTCTGCCGAATTCGAGCGTTCTCCTCGGCATCCTTCTGCCTCGCTTCTTGCTCAGCCGCAACCAAGGCCTCGGCCCTCTCCCTTGCTGCGGTCGCCTCGGTTACTCTCCTCTCCGATTCCGCTCGGGCCATCTCAAACTGCTCGCTGGCAGCTTCGCGCTGGCGGTTCGCGGATTCGTAAGAACGAACCAGCGTGTTCATTGAGGAGAAGGCCTGGGGATAAAACGACATCTTAGGAACGAAAAAGAACTTCGAAACAAGAGGTTCAACAAAAAAATTATTACTACCTTCAGAAAATTGGCCGAAGTCTCGGCGTATCTTTCCGCCTCGGCCAAAGTCTCAGGGGCCGTCAACAACGGCCATGCACACGAAGCAACAAGGTTGGCCGAAGCCACCTTGTCCTTGTAAATCGGTCGAGAACTGCTGTGATCGCTCTTCGACTTCTTCCTCCTATCGGTAGAGTGGTCGCCCCGAGGACGTTTTCCCTTAGACTTGGCCTGTCTACCAGCAGCCAAGCCGACCACAACTTCGGTGTGTTCGACCTCGGGAGCTTGAACTCCATCGTCCCCAGCAGGGACATCGTCGACCGCTTCGGGAGGAACCGAAGTAACAGCTAGATCAACCCCGGATCCTTCGGGGCCCTTAACCACTTCGGGCTTGCCAGACGCCTCGGGTAGATCGGACGCCTCGGGCCTTCTAGACCCCTCGGTCAAAGGTTTGAAAACCGCCTCGAGAGCTCTTTTCTGCTCGGCCGCTTCCTTCTCAGCAGCCTTTTTCTCCCTTAGCGTCATCTTCGCCTTCTGCATCTCCATGTAGCCGCTTAATCGGTGATCCGAGGAGGATGATGATGATGAACAGGACACGCCTCGGAGTAATCTCAGCGCTTTCTCAACTCTTTTGAGCGTAAAATGCTTGGTCCAGTTACACTTCCGGGAAGCCAACTCCTCGTGAGTTTCTAAAAGATCTTCGGGGATAAGCTCAAGGAACGCCGGGTTACGATCTGAAAATAAAAACAAAACTGGTTAGAATAAATCGATCAAATCACGACAGAAAGAAAACTTAAACGCTTCGGGTAAACTACCGATTTTGCCCCATTTCGCAACAATTTTATCAAGGCATCCCTCGGGGACGGAGTCCTCGTCAATCGCGACGAAGAAGAAATGATCAGTGTACTTCTCATCCTTGCTCGGAAACCCGCCAATGATCTTTTTATTTTTGCTCGGCGAGATGTAGTATCTTTCCAGAGGACCCGGGCTACGATGAACCTCCAGGAAATTCCTTAAATGCCCGAGGGACAAAATTTTATCCGCCTCGAAACTCCTTACTAAGATCCCAATAAGATGCCGCAGTCCACGAGTCGAGATCTGAGCCAACGTAATCTTATACGACCACAAATACTCAACGATCAGCCTCGGGAGAGGGAACCACAGGAAACAAAAACTGAAAAACCCCTCGTACAACGTGAAGAACCCCTCGAGAGGATTATCGGCTTGTTCACTCGGGGTCGGAAGCCTCATCGTGACTCCTTCACTGAAACCGAACCGAACTCTCAACTCTCTGAGGGAGTCCTCGGTGGATAGCGTAGAACCAGGAGGGTCGGGCCTTTTTACTTTTTTGGCTTGCTTCGTCTTCTGCTGTAGAGCCTTAGCCGCTTGCATCCTGGCCTGAAGCATTCTCGCCTCCGCGTCGGAGTCATAGTGAACCGCCTCGGCCTTTACAGGGAGCAAAGACGGCTCGGGCGCTTTTTGCCAACGAGAACCCCCATCTTCGTCCTTCGACGGAGGACGCGTTCTCCCCGTATTTAAAGCTGCCTCGGGGTCATCAGGAAGATCCTCATCCCGAGCCACATTCGCAACTGTATCCTCCCGAGCCACAAATTAGCTCGGATCTTGTTCCACGGATGACAATTTTGCTTCATTATCGTCGTGCCGCTCGGAGCAATCTGAAAAACTAGCCTCGGTTCCTTCCGAGGGACTGGTCTAAACTATTTTCCTTTCATGAACAGGAATGTTTCTACCTCGGGACGAATCACTTGAATCAGAGAGTGACATCTTCGGCTCGGGTGAATAAAAAAGAATCGGAAAAACAAGATTTGAAATCGGAAAAACCAAATCTAAGATCTGGCACGACGGAGGAACGACGGAAAATAAAGCAAAGCAGAGGAAATTAAAGAGATCAAGATCAGAGAGAAAAGAAGCGAACCTTAGAAATTTTCCTTGCAGATTACGAAATGTGAAAATGAAGCAGGAATCGGATATTTATAAAACACTTTGGCGCGTCGGGTACACACGAGTTTAATAATATTTCGCATCCGTCCAAGTCTCGGGCGCGTCGGGCGCGCGTGACCAACATTAAGATACTTCGCATCCGCACGGGTCTCGGGGTAGAATCTCAACCTTCACACGCGCTAGAAGAAGATGAAGCGTCAAAGAAATTCGAATCGTCAAGAATCAGAATCACCGAAGGACACTAACCATTTTTGAAACATTGAAAATTTCGTGACATACAAGGATGGGCTCGGAACAAAGTTTAAAACGGCTCGGACTAACAGTCGTGAAGCTCATCGGTTGCTCTTTGAACCAACGAGCTGGGGGGCTAACTGTTGGGGTCGGATTTCATCCCATAGCACCGAGCCGAACTTCGAACGCCTCAGGGAACTTCTGAAGACACCACGGTGAAGCGAGCCATTCACCTCGGTGCAAACTGCCATTCACCTCGGTGCAAACTGCCATTCACCTCGGTGCAAACTGCCATTCACCTCGGTGCAAACTGCCATTCACCTCGGGTCACTGCATTAGTTGCCTCGGGGAATGTCCGTAGTCTGCTCGGGGTCTGTCAGCAAGCTTGTGAACCCGAGCCGGCTCCCTTCAAGTGCCCGAGCCGGTTCACTCCGGGAATCCGAGCCGGTTCGTGTCAAGACCCCCGAGCTGGCTCCTTCCGTGGACCCGAGCCGGTTTCCCTCGGGAGCCTGGGCCGTGCCTCTCTTGTCCCCGAGCCGATTGCACAAGTCACCCGAGGCAAAGACTTGGTAAAATATTCGTCTTCAAAGTACCATTTCCGAGTAGGTCGTCATTTCCGAAAGAGAAGGATCATTTCCGATAAACCCGGAAATGATAAGGAAGAATCTCAAAGGATCGACTCAAATCAGGATATCTTCCAAGAAACTCCGAAGAATAAGGAAATTATCCTTATTCCGCGATATTCTAAGCCGACTTCAAGATAAATGGAAATCTTCCGAGAATATCGTGGGAGAGGCGGTTTATCACCCCTATATAAAGAGATTCAAGGCTCTCGCAGAAAGCAAGGAATATCGCTCTAGAATTTACACTACGCAAAAGCTCTCACAGCACAAACATCTTTTCTTTTACGATCAAACTCTTGTACGATCAAAACTACTCTTTTCATCAATAAGATCAAGAACACCATCTTTGGTTACAGTTGTTTCTGTTGTTCTTTGAGAATTCACATTTATCGTATCCCTAAATTAAAACCCTAGACAAATCTCGATTGTGTTAGTTTCGACTTCCACAAATCTCCACCATCTCTACCATCATTCCATCTTCCACGGGATAAGTTTAGAATCTCATATTCATCAAGTGATCTAATGTAGGAGTAATTCCAATCCTGCATCACTAATGGACCAATTTTCTAACTAAATGGATTGTTCAAGCAGACGAGTGTTTCGTCAATGGGAATTAGATGCCTACTATAACATTGAATTAGGGTTAGGGGTAAAAAAGACAGGAAGGATTTAGTCTCTAAAGGGTTTAGTCTCTAAAGGAAGGGTTTGAAAACCCTAGTTGATGAGGACATCGAACCACCAAGTCATATTATTCAAGCTCCCTATGTACCAAGCGGCCCAATGACTAGGACCAGGAGAAAAGGCCTAGAGAAGAAGTTCAACATCTTCGTGGAACAGCTGGAACGTGAAGGACTGATCCCTCTAGATCAGTTTGAAGCCATTCGCCTAACTTCATCCGAGAGCTCCCAGCTAAAGGCCGTTTTAAACGAAGTACCACCAACGACTCCGGATGATACAGGAAACGAGCCACATACCAAATTGAAGCTCTCTAAGTCTACTCTCCAGAGAACCAAAGAGCTTCTATAGATCAACTATACATCTCCAGATATGGGCCGAACAGCAAGTGTCTGTCTGGTGGACTCTCTAATAAACAATGAGGCCAAATGGGCTTTATTCACCCCCAAACTTGAAGTCCACTTAAGCACGTGTTCTTTGGTGCTAGAAGGCATCTAAGAAGGCTCTCATTTCGTCCAGAAGACTCCAAGACCAAAGAAGAATCATGTTTTAAAGTCAAGAGAACAAACTTACCTTAATCGGCACCCTTGATATTCTCTTTTATTACCAACGTCTCTTTCCTTTATTTTCTTGATTTTGTGTTAAGTCTTTCCTTGTTTTTCTTGCAGGATTTATGTGTTTTTTTTCTTAGAATAAGTTATGAACCTGACTATATAATGCCCTGAGTTGTAGTCCTTATTTTTTCACCTTTGATTAATAAAATTGCTTGTTTGTGTTTCACAAAATCTTTTGCTCTCTAATTCGTGAGTGTGTCCGAATTCTTGAGTGTTCTAAGAAGTATCAATAGACTTTCACATCTATTGTGGTTCTTGTCGATCCATCCTCCATCTCCATCTTATCCGAGTTAGTTAGAGAGGTCCTTAGACCGGCTAGTGACTCACCCCTAATTTGGCTCAAGACTTTTAGCCAAAGCTCATATCATTTTTGGTATCAGAGCTTCAAAACCATCCTATTTTATCAGGTTATTTCGTTCTTTTCTAAGTGTTTCAATTCTGTTTCTCAATTTTATCATAAAAAAAACCCATAAAAATAAATTTTCTTCTATTTTCTTGTTTCAATTTTATAAAATCCATAAAAAAAAAACTTTCCTTGCGGTTTTAGTTCATTTAATCACTAGAAAATCCAGAAAAATTTATGTCATTATTTTTAAAATTCGTTTGTATTTTTAAAATAATTTAAAGAAAAAAAAAAAAAAAAAACTTCGTTGCTTTGAAATTTATTTTGTGTTAGCCTTTGTCTTTAGTTTGTACTGATCATTTACGTTTGTTAGAAATTCAAAGTTGAATTTCATAGGTTTTCCATTCACATAAGATTTGTGATACGATTGGTAGTAAGAAGATCAATTCGATTGTTTTGTTATCTCTTACCAAAGAATTTGATACTCTGATTTTTAAATACTTTCAGGTGAGATGGGTGAAAACACCGGTGATCCCAATGCTGCTATGATGCAACTGCTGCAAACAATGCAACGACAACTCACTACCATGGAACAACGGTTAGTCCAAGTCGAGCAACCTCGAGCAAACCGCAACCAAAGACAAGAGAATGGTGTTGATCGTGAAGATGGTCAAGAGACTGACTCAAGTGATGGAGAGCCACCACAAAACAACCGTAGAAGAAGAAGGGCTCAAAGAAATAATCAAGAAATGGAAGAAGAGGAAGAAGACCGTCTAAGGCCTAATTCCATGAATATGAAGCTCAAGGCTCCTACCTTTGCTGGAAGGGTAGATCCAGAAGCTTATCTTGAGTGGGAGCAGCGAATGCAGCACATATTTGCCTATTACAAATACACCGACCAAAAGAAGCTAGCCTTGGCCGTAGCTCAACTTACCAATCACGCTTTGTCTTGGTGGGATCGTGAAGTTAGTGATAGGAGAAGAAGTGATACTCCTCAAGTGACCACATGGAGGGAAATGAAGCAGCTTATGAAGAAGAGATATGTTCCCACCTACTATCACCGAGACCTTCAAAAGAAGTTCCGGAAGTTAACTCAAGGAACAAAGAGCGTGGAAGAATATTTCGAAGAATTTGAGCATTTAAGGAATAGGCTGGAGCTTGACGATGATGCCGAGACCACCATTGCTCAATTTCTTGACGGGTTACATGAGAAGATCTCTCATAAAGTAGAAATGCATCCTTATCACGACTTGAAGGACATTTTACACCATGCTATACAAGCTGAACACCACATCAAGAAGAAGATGACAGGCTTGGGGAGAGTCAAAACTATTCATCCGAGAGCTCCCAGCTAAAGGCCGTTTTAAACGAAGTACCACCAACGACTCCGGATGATCCAGGAAACAAGCCACATACAAAATTAAAGCTCTCTGAGTCTACTCTCCAGAGAACCAAAGAGCTTCCAGAGATCAACTATACATCTCCAGATATGGGCCGAACAGCAAGTGTCTGTCTGGTGGACTCTCTAATAAACAATGAGGCCAAATGGGCTTTATTCACCCCCAAACTTGAAGTCCACTTAAGCATGTGTTCTTTGGTTCTAGAAGGCATCTAAGAAGGCTCTCATTTCGTCCAGAAGACTCCAAGACCAAAGAAGAATCATGTTTTAAAGTCAAGAGAACAAACTTACCTTAATCGGCACCCTTGATATTCTCTTTTATTACCAACGTCTCTTTCCTTTATTTTCTTGATTTTGTGTTAAGTCTTTCCTTGTTTTTCTTGCAGGATTTATGTGTTTTTTTTCTTAGAATAAGTTATGAACCTGACTATATAATGCCCTGAGTTGTAGTCCTTATTTTTTCACCTTTGATTAATAAAATTGCTTGTTTGTGTTTCACAAAATCTTTTGCTCTCTAATTCGTGAGTGTGTCCGAATTCTTGAGTGTTCTAAGAAGTATCAATAGACTTTCACATCTATTGTGGTTCTTGTCGATCCATCCTCCATCTCCATCTTATCCGAGTTAGTTAGAGAGGTCCTTAGACCGGCTAGTGACTCACCCCTAATTTGGCTCAAGACTTTTAGCCAAAGCTCATATCATTTTTGGTATCAGAGCTTCAAAACCATCCTATTTTATCAGGTTATTTCGTTCTTTTCTAAGTGTTTCAATTCTGTTTCTCAATTTTATCATAAAAAAAACCCATAAAAATAATTTTCTTCTATTTTCTTGTTTCAATTTTATAAAATCCATAAAAAAAAAAATTTTCCTTGCGGTTTTAGTTCATTTAATCACTAGAAAATCCAGAAAAATTTATGTCATTATTTTTAAAATTCGTTTGCTATTTTTAAAATAATTTAAAGAAAAAAAAAAAAAAAAAACTTCGTTGCTTTGAAATTTATTTTGTGTTAGCCTTTGTCTTTAGTTTGTACTGATCATTTACGTTTGTTAGAAATTCAAAGTTGAATTTCATAGGTTTTCCATTCACATAAGATTTGTGATACGATTGGTAGTAAGAAGATCAATTCGATTGTTTTGTTATCTCTTACCAAAGAATTTAATACTCTGATTTTTAAATACTTTCAGGTGAGATGGGTGAAAACACCGGTGATCCCAATGCTGCTATGATGCAACTGCTGCAAACAATGCAACGACAACTCACTACCATGGAACAACGGTTAGTCCAAGTCGAGCAACCTCGAGCAAACCGCAACCAAAGACAAGAGAATGGTGTTGATCGTGAAGATGGTCAAGAGACTGACTCAAGTGATGGAGAGCCACCACAAAACAACCGTAGAAGAAGAAGGGCTCAAAGAAATAATCAAGAAATGGAAGAAGAGGAAGAAGACCGTCTAAGGCCTAATTCCATGAATATGAAGCTCAAGGCTCCTACCTTTGCTGGAAGGGTAGATCCAGAAGCTTATCTTGAGTGGGAGCAGCGAATGCAGCACATATTTGCCTATTACAAATACACCGACCAAAAGAAGCTAGCCTTGGCCGTAGCTCAACTTACCAATCACGCTTTGTCTTGGTGGGATCGTGAAGTTAGTGATAGGAGAAGAAGTGATACTCCTCAAGTGACCACATGGAGGGAAATGAAGCAGCTTATGAAGAAGAGATATGTTCCCACCTACTATCACCGAGACCTTCAAAAGAAGTTCCGGAAGTTAACTCAAGGAACAAAGAGCGTGGAAGAATATTTCAAAGAATTTGAGCATTTAAGGAATAGGCTGGAGCTTGACGATGATGCCGAGACCACCATTGCTCAATTTCTTGACGGGTTACATGAGAAGATCTCTCATAAAGTAGAAATGCATCCTTATCACGACTTGAAGGACATTTTACACCATGCTATACAAGCTGAACACCACATCAAGAAGAAGATGACAGGCTTGGGGAGAGTCAAAACTATTCATCCGAGAGCTCCCAGCTAAAGGCCGTTTTAAACGAAGTACCACCAACGACTCCGGATGATCCAGGAAACAAGCCACATACAAAATTAAAGCTCTCTGAGTCTACTCTCCAGAGAACCAAAGAGCTTCCAGAGATCAACTATACATCTCCAGATATGGGCCGAACAGCAAGTGTCTGTCTGGTGGACTCTCTAATAAACAATGAGGCCAAATGGGCTTTATTCACCCCCAAACTTGAAGTCCACTTAAGCATGTGTTCTTTGGTTCTAGAAGGCATCTAAGAAGGCTCTCATTTCGTCCAGAAGACTCCAAGACCAAAGAAGAATCATGTTTTAAAGTCAAGAGAACAAACTTACCTTAATCGGCACCCTTGATATTCTCTTTTATTACCAACGTCTCTTTCCTTTATTTTCTTGATTTTGTGTTAAGTCTTTCCTTGTTTTTCTTGCAGGATTTATGTGTTTTTTTTTTCTTAGAATAAGTTATGAACCTGACTATATAATGCCCTGAGTTGTAGTCCTTATTTTTTCACCTTTGATTAATAAAATTGCTTGTTTGTGTTTCACAAAATCTTTTGCTCTCTAATTCGTGAGTGTGTCCGAATTCTTGAGTGTTCTAAGAAGTATCAATAGACTTTCACATCTATTGTGGTTCTTGTCGATCCATCCTCCATCTCCATCTTATCCGAGTTAGTTAGAGAGGTCCTTAGACCGGCTAGTGACTCACCCCTAATTTGGCTCAAGACTTTTAGCCAAAGCTCATATCATTTTTGGTATCAGAGCTTCAAAACCATCCTATTTTATCAGGTTATTTCGTTCTTTTCTAAGTGTTTCAATTCTGTTTCTCAATTTTATCATAAAAAAAACCCATAAAAATAAATTTTCTTCTATTTTCTTGTTTCAATTTTATAAAATCCATAAAAAAAAAACTTTCCTTGCGGTTTTAGTTCATTTAATCACTAGAAAATCCAGAAAAATTTATGTCATTATTTTTAAAATTCGTTTGTATTTTTAAAATAATTTAAAGAAAAAAAAAAAAAAAAAACTTCGTTGCTTTGAAATTTATTTTGTGTTAGCCTTTGTCTTTAGTTTGTACTGATCATTTACGTTTGTTAGAAATTCAAAGTTGAATTTCATAGGTTTTCCATTCACATAAGATTTGTGATACGATTGGTAGTAAGAAGATCAATTCGATTGTTTTGTTATCTCTTACCAAAGAATTTGATACTCTGATTTTTAAATACTTTCAGGTGAGATGGGTGAAAACACCGGTGATCCCAATGCTGCTATGATGCAACTGCTGCAAACAATGCAACGACAACTCACTACCATGGAACAACGGTTAGTCCAAGTCGAGCAACCTCGAGCAAACCGCAACCAAAGACAAGAGAATGGTGTTGATCGTGAAGATGGTCAAGAGACTGACTCAAGTGATGGAGAGCCACCACAAAACAACCGTAGAAGAAGAAGGGCTCAAAGAAATAATCAAGAAATGGAAGAAGAGGAAGAAGACCGTCTAAGGCCTAATTCCATGAATATGAAGCTCAAGGCTCCTACCTTTGCTGGAAGGGTAGATCCAGAAGCTTATCTTGAGTGGGAGCAGCGAATGCAGCACATATTTGCCTATTACAAATACACCGACCAAAAGAAGCTAGCCTTGGCCGTAGCTCAACTTACCAATCACGCTTTGTCTTGGTGGGATCGTGAAGTTAGTGATAGGAGAAGAAGTGATACTCCTCAAGTGACCACATGGAGGGAAATGAAGCAGCTTATGAAGAAGAGATATGTTCCCACCTACTATCACCGAGACCTTCAAAAGAAGTTCCGGAAGTTAACTCAAGGAACAAAGAGCGTGGAAGAATATTTCGAAGAATTTGAGCATTTAAGGAATAGGCTGGAGCTTGACGATGATGCCGAGACCACCATTGCTCAATTTCTTGACGGGTTACATGAGAAGATCTCTCATAAAGTAGAAATGCATCCTTATCACGACTTGAAGGACATTTTACACCATGCTATACAAGCTGAACACCACATCAAGAAGAAGATGACAGGCTTGGGGAGAGTCAAAACTATTCATCCGAGAGCTCCCAGCTAAAGGCCGTTTTAAACGAAGTACCACCAACGACTCCGGATGATCCAGGAAACAAGCCACATACAAAATTAAAGCTCTCTGAGTCTACTCTCCAGAGAACCAAAGAGCTTCCAGAGATCAACTATACATCTCCAGATATGGGCCGAACAGCAAGTGTCTGTCTGGTGGACTCTCTAATAAACAATGAGGCCAAATGGGCTTTATTCACCCCCAAACTTGAAGTCCACTTAAGCATGTGTTCTTTGGTTCTAGAAGGCATCTAAGAAGGCTCTCATTTCGTCCAGAAGACTCCAAGACCAAAGAAGAATCATGTTTTAAAGTCAAGAGAACAAACTTACCTTAATCGGCACCCTTGATATTCTCTTTTATTACCAACGTCTCTTTCCTTTATTTTCTTGATTTTGTGTTAAGTCTTTCCTTGTTTTTCTTGCAGGATTTATGTGTTTTTTTTCTTAGAATAAGTTATGAACCTGACTATATAATGCCCTGAGTTGTAGTCCTTATTTTTTCACCTTTGATTAATAAAATTGCTTGTTTGTGTTTCACAAAATCTTTTGCTCTCTAATTCGTGAGTGTGTCCGAATTCTTGAGTGTTCTAAGAAGTATCAATAGACTTTCACATCTATTGTGGTTCTTGTCGATCCATCCTCCATCTCCATCTTATCCGAGTTAGTTAGAGAGGTCCTTAGACCGGCTAGTGACTCACCCCTAATTTGGCTCAAGACTTTTAGCCAAAGCTCATATCATTTTTGGTATCAGAGCTTCAAAACCATCCTATTTTATCAGGTTATTTCGTTCTTTTCTAAGTGTTTCAATTCTGTTTCTCAATTTTATCATAAAAAAAACCCATAAAAATAAATTTTCTTCTATTTTCTTGTTTCAATTTTATAAAATCCATAAAAAAAAAACTTTCCTTGCGGTTTTAGTTCATTTAATCACTAGAAAATCCAGAAAAATTTATGTCATTATTTTTAAAATTCGTTTGTATTTTTAAAATAATTTAAAGAAAAAAAAAAAAAAAAAACTTCGTTGCTTTGAAATTTATTTTGTGTTAGCCTTTGTCTTTAGTTTGTACTGATCATTTACGTTTGTTAGAAATTCAAAGTTGAATTTCATAGGTTTTCCATTCACATAAGATTTGTGATACGATTGGTAGTAAGAAGATCAATTCGATTGTTTTGTTATCTCTTACCAAAGAATTTGATACTCTGATTTTTAAATACTTTCAGGTGAGATGGGTGAAAACACCGGTGATCCCAATGCTGCTATGATGCAACTGCTGCAAACAATGCAACGACAACTCACTACCATGGAACAACGGTTAGTCCAAGTCGAGCAACCTCGAGCAAACCGCAACCAAAGACAAGAGAATGGTGTTGATCGTGAAGATGGTCAAGAGACTGACTCAAGTGATGGAGAGCCACCACAAAACAACCGTAGAAGAAGAAGGGCTCAAAGAAATAATCAAGAAATGGAAGAAGAGGAAGAAGACCGTCTAAGGCCTAATTCCATGAATATGAAGCTCAAGGCTCCTACCTTTGCTGGAAGGGTAGATCCAGAAGCTTATCTTGAGTGGGAGCAGCGAATGCAGCACATATTTGCCTATTACAAATACACCGACCAAAAGAAGCTAGCCTTGGCCGTAGCTCAACTTACCAATCACGCTTTGTCTTGGTGGGATCGTGAAGTTAGTGATAGGAGAAGAAGTGATACTCCTCAAGTGACCACATGGAGGGAAATGAAGCAGCTTATGAAGAAGAGATATGTTCCCACCTACTATCACCGAGACCTTCAAAAGAAGTTCCAGAAGTTAACTCAAGGAACAAAGAGCGTGGAAGAATATTTCGAAGAATTTGAGCATTTAAGGAATGGAGTGATGAGGACATCGAACCACCAAGTCATATTATTCAAGCTCCCTATGTACCAAGCGGCCCAATGACTAGGACCAGGAGAAAAGGCCTAGAGAAGAAGTTCAACATCTTCTTGGAACAGCTGGAACGTGAAGGACTGATCCCTCTAGATCAGTTTGAAGCCATTCGCCTAACTTCATCCGAGAGCTCCCAGCTAAAGGCCGTTTTAAACGAAGTACCACCAACGACTCCGGATGATCCAGGAAACAAGCCACATACAAAATTGAAGCTCTCTGAGTCTACTCTCCAGAGAACCAAAGAGCTTCCAGAGATCAACTATACATCTCCAGATATGGGCCGAACAGCAAGTGTCTGTCTGGTGGACTCTCTAATAAACAATGAGGCCAAATGGGCTTTATTCACCCCCAAACTTGAAGTCCACTTAAGCACGTGTTCTTTGGTTCTAGAAGGCATCTAAGAAGGCTCTCATTTCGTCCAGAAGACTCCAAGACCAAAGAAGAATCATGTTTTAAAGTCAAGAGAACAAACTTACCTTAATCGGCACCCTTGATATTCTCTTTTATTACCAACGTCTCTTTCCTTTATTTTCTTGATTTTGTGTTAAGTCTTTCCTTGTTTTTCTTGCAGGATTTATGTGTTTTTTTCTTAGAATAAGTTATGAACCTGACTATATAATGCCCTGAGTTGTAGTCCTTATTTTTTCACCTTTGATTAATAAAATTGCTTGTTTGTGTTTCACAAAATCTTTTGCTCTCTAATTCGTGAGTGTGTCCGAATTCTTGAGTGTTCTAAGAAGTATCAATAGACTTTCACATCTATTGTGGTTCTTGTCGATCCATCCTCCATCTCCATCTTATCCGAGTTAGTTAGAGAGGTCCTTAGACCGGCTAGTGACTCACCCCTAATTTGGCTCAAGACTTTTAGCCAAAGCTCATATCATTTTTGGTATCAGAGCTTCAAAACCATCCTATTTTATCAGGTTATTTTGTTCTTTTCTAAGTGTTTCAATTCTGTTTCTCAATTTTATCATAAAAAAAACCCATAAAAATAATTTTCTTCTATTTTCTTGTTTCAATTTTATAAAATCCATAAAAAAAAAAATTTTCCTTGCGGTTTTAGTTCATTTAATCACTAGAAAATCCAGAAAAATTTATGTCATTATTTTTCAAATTCGTTTGCTATTTTTAAAATAATTTAAAGAAAAAAAAAAAAAAAAAAAACTTCGTTGCTTTGAATTTATTTTGTGTTAGCCTTTGTCTTTAGTTTGTACTGATCATTTACGTTTGTTAGAAATTCAAAGTTGAATTTCATAGGTTTTCCATTCACATAAGATTTGTGATACGATTGGTAGTAAGAAGATCAATTCGATTGTTTTGTTATCTCTTACCAAAGAATTTAATACTTTGATTTTTAAATACTTTCAGGTGAGATGGGTGAAAACACCGGTGATCCCAATGCTGCTATGATGCAACTGCTGCAAACAATGCAACGACAACTCACTACCATGGAACAACGGTTAGTCCAAGTCGAGCAACCTCGAGCAAACCGCAACCAAAGACAAGAGAATGGTGTTGATCGTGAAGATGGTCAAGAGACTGACTCAAGTGATGGAGAGCCACCACAAAACAACCGTAGAAGAAGAAGGGCTCAAAGAAATAATCAAGAAATGGAAGAAGAGGAAGAAGACCGTCTAAGGCCTAATTCCATGAATATGAAGCTCAAGGCTCCTACCTTTGCTGGAAGGGTAGATCCAGAAGCTTATCTTGAGTGGGAGCAGCGAATGCAGCACATATTTGCCTATTACAAATACACCGACCAAAAGAAGCTAGCCTTGGCCGTAGCTCAACTTACCAATCACGCTTTGTCTTGGTGGGATCGTGAAGTTAGTGATAGGAGAAGAAGTGATACTCCTCAAGTGACCACATGGAGGGAAATGAAGCAGCTTATGAAGAAGAGATATGTTCCCACCTACTATCACCGAGACCTTCAAAAGAAGTTCCAGAAGTTAACTCAAGGAACAAAGAGCGTGGAAGAATATTTCGAAGAATTTGAGCATTTAAGGAATAGGCTGGAGCTTGACGATGATGCCGAGACCACCATTGCTCAATTTCTTGACGGGTTACATGAGAAGATCTCTCATAAAGTAGAAATGCATCCTTATCACGACTTGAAGGACATTTTACACCATGCTATACAAGCTGAACACCACATCAAGAAGAAGATGACAGGCTTGGGGAGAGTCAAAACTATTCATCCGAGAGCTCCCAGCTAAAGGCCGTTTTAAACGAAGTACCACCAACGACTCCGGATGATCCAGGAAACAAGCCACATACAAAATTGAAGCTCTCTGAGTCTACTCTCCAGAGAACCAAAGACCTAACCAAGGTAAGTTCCCTAGCCCTAATAATTCAAGAACTCGTGATATAACATGTTTCAAGTGCAAGGGCAAAGGACATATGGCTAAAGATTGTCCCAATACAAGAGTAATGATTCTCACGGATGCGGGAGAATACGAGTCACAAGATGAAGTAGATGTCGCCATGGATGATGTTGTATTTGAAGAAGTTGATTGTGAACCTAAGTATGGAGAATCACTGGTCATAAGGCGTGTCTTGAACATCACGGTTCATCCCGATGAGTTAGCTCAAAGAGAAAACATTTTCCATACCCGTTGCACCGTCCAAGACAAGGTATGTAATCTTATCATAGATGGTGGGTCATGTACTAATGTTGCTAGTGAGTACATGGTTTCAAAACTCAGCCTTGGACGGACTAAACATCCTCATCCATATAAACTGCGATGGCGTAATGACAAGGCTGAGATGAAAATCACGGATCAAGTACAAGTACCATTCAAAGTGGGAAAGTATATGGATCAAGTCTTGTGTGACGTGGTTCCTATGCAAGCTTGTCACCTTCTACTTGGTAGACCGTGGCAATTTGATAAGGATACCATGCACCATGGGCGTAGTAACATGTATTCTTTTGTCCATGATAAAAAATAATATAATCTAACTCCTCTTACCCCGAATCAAGTGCATGAAATTCAAATTAAGATGCTTAAAGAAAAGAGTTCTTCTTCTAAGAGTAATTTTCTGATCAAACCTAGCTACATAGCTAAGGCACTCACTTGTAAAGAACCGGTATTACTAATGATCTTTAAGGAAGTTTTGAACGCAGGTTTTAGTGCTTTGGAACAAGATCTTCCTAAAGAGGTGAAGGACCTTTTGAACCGGTATGCTGAGATATTTCCGGATGAAATACCCCCTGGTCTACCTCCTATAAGAGGAATTGAACATCAAATAGATTTGGTTCCGGGTGCACCATAGCCCAATAGAGCCGCTTATCGAGTTAACCCGGAGGAAGCTAAGGAGTTGGAGAAACAAGTGAAGGATCTATTAGAAAAAGGCTACGTGAGAGAAAGCCTAAGTCCATGTGCTGTACCAGTCCTCTTAGTACCAAAGAAAGACGGAACTTGGAGGATGTGTGTGGATTGTCGAGCTATCAACAACATTACCATCAAATACCGACATCCAATACCAAGGTTAGATGATATGCTTGATGAATTATCTGGATCTAATGTGTTTTCTAAGATTGATCTTAGGAGTGGATATCATCAAGTAAGAATGAAGGAAGGTAATGAGTGGGAAACGGCTTTCAAGACCAAGCAAGGTCTTTACGAGTGGCTAGTAATGCCATTTGGCCTTACCAACGCACCTAGCACCTTCATGAGGCCTATGAATCAAGTTCTAAGACCTTAAATCAGTAAGTTTGTAGTGGTATACTTTGATGATATACTTATTTATAGCCTTACATTCGATGATCACCTAGTTCATTTGGAACAAGTGATTCAAACGCTTCAAAAGGAAGGTCTTTATGCCAACCTTAAGAAGTGCACCTTTTCTACAAATGAGCTTGTCTTCTTAGGCTTTATAGTGAGTTCACAGGGACTAAGAGTGGACGAAGAGAAAGTCAAAGCCATACAAGAATGGTTGACACCAAGCAACATTAGTCAAGTAAGAAGCTTCCACGGCTTGGCTAGTTTCTATAGGAGATTTGTGAAGGATTTCAGCATCCTTGCTGCACCACTCACCGCTGTGATCAAAAAGGACGTGGAGTTCAAGTGGGGAGAAGCCCAGGACCAGGCTTTTACAGCTCTAAAGGATCGGTTATCGAATGCACCGGTTTTAGCTTTACCGGATTTCACTAACAATTTTGAGATTGAGTGTGATGCATCAGGACTAGGTATTGGAGCTGTGCTCACTCAAGGAGGCAAACCAATAGCCTATTTTAGTTAGAAACTCAATGGAGCAACACTCAACTATCCTACGTATGACAAAGAATGGTATGCCTTAGTCCGCGCCATGGAGACTTGGCAACACTATCTACTCGCTAAGGAGTGTGTAATTCATACGGATCATGAGACTTTGAAGCATCTAAGAGGCCAAACTAACCTGAAGAGAAGGCATGCAAAGTGGCTCGAGTTCATAGAGACGTTTCCCTATGTCATCAAATACAAGAAGGGAAAAGACAATGTAGTAGCCGATGCACTTTCAAGACGACATGCTCTCATCTCTACAATGGATGCTAAGGTTCTTGGTTTTGAATTGATTATACCTTTATATGAGTCTGATCCTGACTTTGCAGAGAGCTATAAGAATCCAGGCAAGGGAGTTCACGTGTCCTTCTACATTCATAATGGTTATCTCTTCAAAGATAAACGGCTATGTATCCCGCAATGCTCTTTAAGGGACCTTATAGTCCGAGAAGCTCATGGAGGAGGATTAATGGGTCACTTTGGCGTGGAGAAGACTTTAGGCATGCTCAAAGAACATTTCTTTTGGCATCATCTCAAGAAATCAGTGGAGACTTTCATTGCGAGATGTATTACTTGCAAGAAAGCAAAGTCTAGAGTCCAACCCCACGGTTTGTATCTTCCCTTACCGATTCCTACTTCTCCTTGGGTTGATATTTCCATGGATTTTGTGCTAGGTTTGCCCAAAATCCGGCACAAGGACTCAATATTTTCCGTAGTGGACCGTTTATCCAAGATGGCTCACTTCATACCATGTGCTAAGACCAACGAAGCTACCCAAACCGCGGATCTCTTCTTTAAAGAAGTTGTTAGATTACATGGCGTTCCAAGGACTATTGTGTCGGGTAGAGACACCAAATTTCTCGGCCACTTTTGGAGGACATTGTGGAAGAAATTAGGCACCAAACTACTATTCTCAACCACGTGCCACCCGCAAACTGATGGCCAAACCGAAGTTGTCAACCGCACGCTTGGAACACTTCTACGAGCAACAATAGGGAGAAATCTTAAAATTTGGCTTGATGCCTTACCTTTTGTTGAATTTGCTTATAATAGAGCTATCCATAGTGCAACACTAATGTCTCCATTTCAGGTGGTCTATGGATTCAATCCCAATACGCCTTTGGATCTCACACCACTTCCACAAAAAGACTTATTAGACTTAGATGGCGAAAAGAAGGCCGATCAAATCAAGAAGCTCCATTTAAAGGTTAAGGAGAGACTTGAGAAAACGAATGAGCAACGAGTTAAAGCAGCCAACAATGGTCGGAAACAAGTTATTTTTGAAGTAGGAGAATGGGTGTGGCTACACATGCGACCGGAGAGATTCCCCAACCAAAGGAGCTCTAAACTTTCACCCCGAGGAGATGGACCATTCAAAATTTTGGAGAAGATCAACGACAATGCCTACAAGCTAGATCTTCCAAGTGAGTTCAAAGTTTCAACTACTTTCAATGTTTCTGACCTGGCTCGTTTTGATACAGGAGAAAACGTTTTGGGGTCAAAACCACATGAAGAAGGAGGGAGTGATGAGGACATCGAACCACCAAGTCATATTATTCAAGCTCCCTATGTACCAAGCGGCCCAATGACTAGGACCAGGAGAAAAGGCCTAGAGAAGAAGTTCAACATCTTCTTGGAACAGCTGGAACGTGAAGGACTGATCCCTCTAGATCAGTTTGAAGCCATTCGCCTAACTTCATCCGAGAGCTCCCAGCTAAAGGCCGTTTTAAACGAAGTACCACCAACGACTCCGGATGATCCAGGAAACAAGCCACATACAAAATTGAAGCTCTCTGAGTCTACTCTCCAGAGAACCAAAGAGCTTCCAGAGATCAACTATACATCTCCAGATATGGGCCGAACAGCAAGTGTCTGTCTGGTGGACTCTCTAATAAACAATGAGGCCAAATGGGCTTTATTCACCCCCAAACTTGAAGTCCACTTAAGCACGTGTTCTTTGGTTCTAGAAGGCATCTAAGAAGGCTCTCATTTCGTCCAGAAGACTCCAAGACCAAAGAAGAATCATGTTTTAAAGTTAAGAGAACAAACTTACCTTAATCGGCACCCTTGATATTCTCTTTTATTACCAACGTCTCTTTCCTTTATTTTCTTGATTTTGTGTTAAGTCTTTCCTTGTTTTTCTTGCAGGATTTATGTGTTTTTTTTCTTAGAATAAGTTATGAACCTGACTATAAAATGCCCTGAGTTGTAGTCCTTATTTTTTCACCTTTGATTAATAAAATTGCTTGTTTGTGTTTCACAAAATCTTTTGCTCTCTAATTCGTGAGTGTGTCCGAATTCTTGAGTGTTCTAAGAAGTATCAATAGACTTTCACATCTATTGTGGTTCTTGTCGATCCATCCTCCATCTCCATCTTATCCGAGTTAGTTAGAGAGGTCCTTAGACCGGCTAGTGACTCACCCCTAATTTGGCTCAAGACTTTTAGCCAAAGCTCATATCACTAGTAGCCGATCAAGAGAGTGAGAGAGAGAAAGATAGAAAGAGATTGAGAGATTATGTCTGAGCCCTTCACCATTGCTGCCGCAACCGTGAGCCAGCTGCCATCGTCCACCGATAAGGAAATCTCGACTCGGGAAAGGAAACTGAGCCGAGAGGGAGAGCTTGGGTTCACGGGCGTGTGAGAGAAAGTGAGGAGGAGAGATATATGTCTAGGTTTTATTCTTGTATCCGTAGACTTGGTCTAGTTAGATGAAATGTGTTGTTTGAGACTATAAGATAGATGGATAAGCATGTGACAGTATGATATATGTTGATATATGAGAATCTAGAGATATGCTAGGTTGTTAATAAGTGGAGATGTTTTAAGAGGTAGAAAAGTCTCTAAGTTGTTATTGAAAGACCCCGATCCGGACTACATAAGTGCGGAGAGGTTCTCTCCGATTAAATCACTAAGTTATCCGATCTTTAGTCAAATTTTAGGATCAATTCCTTAAGACAATCCGTTCTAAGACATTCTGAAATTCGTTACTTAGAGTTGATTTGGAATATTAGAGTAACAAATAATCAGATACTTTATTAGATAATTTATAGAATTCAGTACAACTTATGAGTTTGCATATAAGCTATTGTGGATTGATACAATAATTGCTATATTATTTCTCTCGAGAGAGGAAGATCCCCCTTACATGGCCATCGGCCTCTATATTTATACACCGATAAACGACATTAAAATGAGTAATTAAGCACAATTATTTCTTCTTAAATGTGTCCGTTTTGATTCTTCGGCTTTAATGCTCAACGTTTGAATTTGAGTTGACTCTGCTCTTCATGGGCCTCGCCTCTTTCGGCCCAAGTGTCCGTGAACCGACTTACCCGTGTCTTCTACACCGAACTCGTGTCACAGTGTAGTCACTTCGGATTCTCGAAATGGTGACAACCACTTCGACCGTCCCTTCGGCTCACGGGTCCAATGGGCTTCATCCTTTATGGACCATTATCTTGATCACGTGGCAATCTTTGGTTGGTCTCGTACTTCTGGTGCGGGATCCGACACCAACAATTAGCCCCCCAAGTTCTTCGAAGTGCTATTCCAGTTCGGAGGACTTTAAATGCTCAAGTGGCCAAAGATTGCGCTCGAGAATCTTTCTGATTTCCCGCCGAAAATCCCATCACTCCTTTAATTTTGGCACTATCCATTTTTAACCGAGTGACATCTGTCATCATTATGACCGTATATTGATTTAATTACTATTAAAACGGGAAAAACCTTCCCACTTCCCACACGACTTCCGAGGCGGTTTCATCATTAGCTTGAGGTAACTTCTTTTCACCATTACTCTCTTCTTTTACTTTTGTACTTGAATCAAAACCTCTCTCTTCGTTCCTTCACCAAAACCCTTCTTCGGCGGATCTTGAATTTTTCTTTCTTACCAATGACTTCTGACTCCGATAGACCCGAGTCTCCGTCTTTTGATGAGAGGCGTTCTAGTAACGACGAGTGCACCCGCCCTGGTGACATTGCCGGTCCGCACTATAGGTCCACTTGTACTCTTCAATCCCTCGAGCGATTGAAAGAGCTTTGCCGGATCTCGCCGGAAATTATGGCGGAGGCACAAATAGCCTCCCCCACAGAATCTCCAGAGAACCATCGCGATGGTTACTTCTGTGTGTATGAGATTTATTTCAAGGGTTGCGGGCTGACCTTTCCTCTTCCCGAAGCCCTAATTTTATATCTAGCGGCTCTTGAGATCGCTCTTCCTCAATTAACTCCCAATCTTCTCCGTACTATTCTTGGAATTATAACAGTCGCGGCGGAGGCCGGTTATGTTATCGGAGTTGCTGAACTTAATGAGCTTCTGAGCGTGAGAAGTTCATCGAAGAAAATGGGATATTTCTCAGCATATCCTAATGCCAACAGGAACATCATTTCACATCTTCCGAACAAGGATGAAAATTGGCATCATCCTTGGTTTCTAATTAAGAAAACCCCCGCTTCGATTGGAAATCTCGCTGATTTTCTCCCTTCGAAGTGGTCTGCGAAACCCGGTAGTGATTAGGTTGCCCGTATCTTTCCCGGTTGTTTCTTTATCTTTATTGACTAACACCGTTGTTTCATTTCGCAGCTTTCATCGCTTCCAACCTCCCATCTGAAGAGTTCATCGAATTCTTCAAAATAATTCTTGAAGGGGAAACCCTTTGGAATTCCTTCACTCTTGAACGATTCCTGGAAGCTAACCACAGACTCAGGATGAGTCCGCCTGGTCATCTTCACCAAATTCCTCCCCCTCCTTCAACTCAAGGAATGTCATCTCGGGCCCTTGCGGCCAAGCGTAAGTTGCTTTCCAAGCCGATGGCTGAGGCTTGCGAGGAGAAGAAAAAGTTCCTCGCGACTTCTATAGACAAGAAGGACTACAGTAGAACCTTGCTGGTTGATGATGGCAGCACCGAGGGAGCCCGATCTGTCGCTTCCTTCAGATTAACTCCTCGTCGTGATCGTCGCGACTCACGTTCTCCTCGGAGGGTTCAATCTCCCCGCCGTGATTCGCCTCGTCATCCCCGAGATGATTTTAGCAACGAGCCAATTAAGAACTTGGTTCGCCGGAAGAGAGACAAGTCCTCTCGCAGCGACTCTTCTCCGCAGAGGGAAAAGTCGAGGGCCCGGACTGACCGCTCACCTCGATCATCTCCTCCTCCTGAACCAATGGGTCCTCCACGTCCGGTTGATATGTCTTCCTCCTCCCAACCTGATAGTGGAAAGACTGCTCGGAGTGCGTCTCCGAAAAAGGGAGACTCTGAATCTCGAGATGCTTCCTCGAGGTTAAAACCTGCTCTTGTCCCTCAAGTCAAATCACTTTCAGGTTTGGTGATTTACATACTTCAACTTTTTGTTTTTTATTAAAATTCCAATTTTTTACAATTCTTCCTTCCTCGCAGCTATGGAGACAGAAGGCAGCGTCTTCCGATGCTTCAAGACCCGTTCGGGTTCGATCTTGCCAGATTTCAACAAATGGCGCCCTGCAATTCGTGAACGCTATTTGCTTCACGCTTACCACTCATCTCGGGTTAGTTCCGTTTTTTTTTTTTTTTTTTTTTTTTTTTTTTTTTTTTTTGCATTGCCATTCTGCGAACTGACTCACCATCCTTGGTTTGTGTATAATGCCAGGCCCAGAGCGAATTTAACGACATGATCGAACATTACGAAGGGTTGGTCATCGGACGGGAGAAGGAGATTGACATGTGGAAGAAGAAATTCTCAGCTCTTGAGGCTGACCTCAACTCTTCTGATGGCTCTAAGCACGATCTGGAGGATAAGGTCGATAGGTTGACGTCGGAGTTGGCGCAGGTAAAGGGGGAACTGCAAGACTACTATGACCGAAATTACAAACTCCAAGACGAACTGTCCGGTGTTCAGGGTAGACTTCACGAATCCGAATCAACCGCCGACACCCTGAACAACCAACTTATTGAGCTTGACGCGAAGTACAAGGCGCTAGCCAAGTTGCGTGATTCTGAGTTGGCAAGGTCGGCATCGAAGGCCAGAAAGGAAGTTAAGGGACGCGGGATGGAATTGATCCAAGGGGCCATTCGCTTCATGCAAACTGAGAAAGCTAGGTCGGACTTGGAGTCAGACATCAAGGAGCATGAAAGCAACTTGATTCTGCTGGACCAAATCCATGAAGCTGATTTCTCCGAGGAGCAAGAAAGGATCGAGCTGTCGACTAACCTTTCTGAAAAACGGAGCCGCTTAGCAGCTCTTCCCACTTCGGCCTTCAACCCGCTTGACTTCGAGGCATTCTTTACCGAATCACCTCCAATAAGTGAATCGGGTTTAGACTGGGCAGGTAACGCTTGGCTCCTAAGGCTTTCCTTTTCTTACCTTGTACCTTTGATTGACTGGAATTATTATTTCCAGGTTCAAGTGAGACGGAGGGCATTGTCCCGCCCGTAGCTCCTGTGGTACCGGAGGTTACTCCGGAGGTTGGTTGTCCCGCGGAGGGTGGTCAGGGAGCTTCATCTGATCAAGCACCAGTCAAGGAGGTGAATGAAACTCTGGTTGCTGAGCAGGAGCCCGAGGTGGAGATCGCTCCGTAGTGGCTGTGTCCACTTTAAATTGGGGATTGTCCCTTTTTATTTTAAGACTTAATCTCGAACTTATTTTTGCCTAAGGAGGCTTTATTTTCTTTTGAACAAGATATTTGCCTGGGGAGGCTTTTAAACCTTTCTAGGTTGTGACCCAAGGGGGTTTGGTTAAAATTATATGCGGGTTTGCAAAGTCCGCTTTTAACCTTTTGTGGCCTTGTGGCAATGCTTTCGAGATTTTTAGGCTGATCAGACCTTTCTCTTTAGAATGCGAGAGCTGAGCTCGGCTTAAAGCGAGTTCCCCGCTTCGGGTTTAGTCAACTCGGTAAACTTGTCAGGCTTGGGCCTTAGTAACTTTTGCAATTAATGTGACGGTTGCTCTTTCCCTTCTTAAAGAGAACGGCTCGTCTTTTAATGTAATAATTGCCTTTTCTCGATTTTCCAAAAATGGTTTAAACCACTTGGGCACGCTATCATTAATGAATTTATGGTTCCAAGACAAACCCTAAATCATTATAAATAAAGGCTTACCTACCTCTAGGCTTTATTAAACATGACTATAGAATCTCACTTGAGAAATATTTTAAGAATGGAAAACGAAACAGTAGCCCCCGTTGATCCCGGCAGTCCACTCTTCTTATCCGGCGACGGCTTTTGAACCGCCGGCGTTCTCTTTCCTCACGCCGTCTTTCACTTTCCTCCGAAGG